>NC_088297.1:9579630-9760879 GCF_032854445.1 Liolophura sinensis | reverse complement strand
GATCCTGTACAGGCCGCTCTCCGTGGAAGCCGTAGTATCGCATCAGATCGCAGCAGTCCTCCCGAGGGTACCCGGAATCCGTCAGAGGCGGGTACCGTGCTGTCGGAGTCATTGCCCTTTGATTCTGCATTGATGACAACATGCCGGCTTAAAGGGACACAGAATCGACGATGAATTGCTGACAGTGAAAATAGGGGTTTCCTCGGTCAAAGGCTTCAGCTTTGGTCACGCTTGAATAAATCTGCCATACTAAAAATTCTGCTTAGTTTATGTATAAACTGGACTTGCCTCTTTCACACCAGCTAATCAGAAATCGATTCCGCATCCCTTCAATGTTACACTTGTGCATTGGTACCCACGACTTGGCCCAGAGCAGATTTGTCACCCAGATAAGACCAAAAAAAGTGCGAAAAAAGCAATCGGGGAGGGCCCAGGGTCTAGGGTGTGAAACTCCCAGTAAAAAAATGCGTGTATTTTTAGCTCTACTATGGAAGCTTTTGCTGGCAAGTATACACGTCGTTATTTCGTCATTATGAAACATTATTGTCCGAAAAAAAAAAAACAACAAAAAGTCTGACTTAATAAGGATTTAATACTTTGACAGTGATAACCTGATTTGTAACTAAAAAAAAAAAACCCGAACCCCGAAGTTTTCCTCCACCCATGCATAAAACTAGTGAATGTCGTCATATGATTGAAATATATAGTATTGAGTTAAACACAAACCAAGTAAAATATTATTTGTAAGCATAGACATATCCCTGATCATTATGTTAAGCATTAACATATTCTGTTATGTATTGTATACTTACTGATCTTGATCACGCTTGCGCTACTAACAATAAACATTCCTGGAAACATAGAGAAAACAAATCATGCAGATTTATAACTTTACGTCGATGACTGTCCGAGAGTTCAAACCCACGACACAGCTTATTTTAACGTACAAATACTCGTCCTTGCTATACAGAGAAACGAGTGTTTGGGGTTTTACGTCGTACTCAACAATTTTTTCAGTCATATGGCGACGAAGGAATCCTTTGGGTATATGTAATGTTCCTCCTTGTCGCAGGACGGAGTTGCACCGCTCTTTTATCTAGTGCTGCTTCACTGAGACGGCTTACCGAAGGCAAGTAAGCTGTCCCGCTCGAGCCGTTATACTGATACGGGTCAATCAGTCGTTGCATTATCCCCCTCATGCTGAACGTCAAGCGAGAAAGTTACAACTTCCCCTTTCAAATTCTTAGTTGTGACTCGACCCAGGATTGATCCTGGATCTACCGATCCCGAAGCGGACACTCTACCACCTGTGCTATCTGGGGCGGTCAAAAAAAGTATCTGCCCTTTGGTCATTGGTGAAGAATGGTGTTAAAACTTCCTAGATCCGAATCCCCACTCGTATCGCCACCAAAATGTACTATATTCGTCCTTATAGCCCTATTAATGCCAACCTGTGCACAAAATTTCATCCAGAAATCCCTGCACGACTTATCCCGTGAAGTTGCTGGCGGAGAGACAAAAACACGTACAGAGGTAGAGAGACAGACATATAAATGCTGACAAAATATAGCCTCTTTAGTGCGCGGAGGTAATTAACGTCTGACACACAGAGACGCCAGTGTACGTCTAAATTTACAAGTTACAGTTTTAATTTTACTCAGGTCCAAGTTGTGAATGAGCGAGTAAGTGAGTGAGTGCTTGCATGGGGTTTTAACATCGTGCTTAACAATTTTTCAGTCATATGACGACGATCCAAGTTGTGAAATTTGCCGTTCATTCCCGTGTCCCCCCCCCCCCACCCCCAGTTCTTATTATTTATTTATTTGACTGGTGTTCTGGGTCGTAGTCAAGAATGTGTCACCTATACGACGACGTCCAGCATAATAGTGGTAGGAAACCGGGGGGAAACCCACGGACCATTCACATGTTCCTGGAAGACCCCCCCACGAACGACCGGAAAGATAGTCAGCAGGTTGGATTTGCCACTAAATAATAAGACAGGGCGAGTATTTTCCTTTTTTTTTTTTTAGCTTTTAACAGTTAAGTGCTTACAACCGCTTATGCACGATCCATGCAACGGCTAAATTAATTGTAACAACTAAATAACAACGAGATATTCAACGGAGGACTGGAACACAGTGACCGCATTGGTGACAAGCTCGTGGGTCATTGATTCACCCACAGCCTACCCCTATCCCCGGGCCAATTCTCTTATATAACTGTTTAGAGTGGAATGTCTAACGATGTTGAAATGTATCGTTTGGAGCAAATTGTGGAAAGAAAAACAAACGCCTTGTGGCACGTATTCATCATCTTTGAATAGCTATTTGATTAAAATATAAATAACTTTGGCGGCATGGACTCGCCCTGCCACAAAAAAACAGTAAAGGTATACACATGTAATCCCCCCGCCCTCCCCCCCCACTCGTCGTCATTTAACTGAAAAATTTTACAAAATCAAAATCCACCTTTAAGGTGTAAAAAGCTCTTACCTACAACGAAACACCAAGTAAAACCTTGCCACGGCATCTTGATGGCATCGGTAAGTCGTCAGCTGTATTTGTTGGCTGCTCTTTGACAGGCTATAAACCGTTTATTCAGGATTGCTCCACAAACCTGAATCGTGTGGGAAGACAGCCACACGGCACGGTAAAAGAGAGCAGATCTAACCGGGTCAAATTCTGTATAAACGCACGTGGTTTCAAGGGCTGACTTTGATTTAATTGTTCATTTAATTGTTGTTGAACACATACACATACATAAAAATTCACTTATATCATGGCGCTCATTTTTATGGGTGAAGGAAACCAGAGTGCCCAGGTTAAACCACCGATCCCTGGCATGTTTCTGACGAACTTTCCCACATGTGACGTGCAGATATGCACACTATACTGAAGGGAGACCTATGTGGTCTTCACCAATCGTTAGACTGTGCCAAAGGCGACGTGGTCGCCGCAGTTCGCTTATTGTCACCAAGGCGCCACAAAGATTTAGAGCGGCAGTATCTCCAAATTCACAGTCCACCGTCGAGTGGGGGATAAAAGCGGAGGACTGTATATAACCATGAACAGGATTAGTTCCAAATACAGCCACCCCACTGGTGAGAGGCTCCGGGTTAATGCACCGAGCTGGCACTCAAGCCACTCGGCCACGTAGTCCGCGATTAGTATTCGAGTGATACTCTCAAGACAATATGGTGTTAAAGTTAAACAGAAAGCCTGGGTTGTTTGAATGATGCAAGAATTCATTCTATTATTGCAGAAGTTAATCCGTAACAAATAACACATATTATATTAAATCGACACAATGATTGTACTAGGAAATTCTATGCCTCGCTGTCAGTAGGGAGCCGTGTGCAAATATACGTATTAAATAGAGATGACCTTCTGAAAAACATCGAGTGTGTCACGCAACACACCGGCCATGACGCGTAGTATCATTTCACGATGTTTATTTCTACAAAAAAAAATAAGAGTGAGTTTGCTTACTTATTTGATTGCCTTCATGATTTATATACAGGTGAACTATAGGAATTTCTTTCAGTGATAAAAGTGTTATTTCGCAAAGTTTACAGATATCGCCTTTGTTTTTACATTTCTTATATTTTACACCCAGACAGCATGACGTAGTAAAAGAAACATTTGTTTCCAGACGGACAATCTGAGCTCGTCGGTATAACGTAATAATACATGTACAGTATACTTTTACATGTCTACGTCACACAACAATAAAAAACGACGTCATACACGCGCAGCCTTAAAATATCTAGGTCAATGGGATACTGGCAGAAGTCCGAAGTGGAACGTCTTTGAGTGGTGCTGGACATTTCACTGCAGCGTCATGAGGGTGACGTCACTGTGGGTCGACCAAATACATCACAGATGAAAGCGCAACGCGCAACATGTTTTGCGTCGCACAACAAGACTTGTGACATGCAAGTTCTGTGTCACTAGTGCCACCTTTTGTGAGAGGAAGATCTGCAGGTACCTCATCGCAAAGGCCCAGACTTGTGGTTGATTGGTCTAATATGTATGGTCTCTGCAGAGGGAGTGAAAGAGAATGGCAGAATGAAATGTGCCGGTTTTTTTTTTTTGCTTCATTTTACTCCTTTTTGTGGTAGAATGGACTTTAACGCCTTCGCCATGGTCTTTGTTGTGTAACCCGATACGGCTGAGCCTTGTTTCATACCGAGTTATTTGACGGGTTACACAACAAACACCCCCACGGTGAATATAACACGGTAATTATGCTATAAAAGCATAATAAGTTTTGGCATCACTCCAGGAAATTCCAGGACATTTCAGGACTTTTTGCAGTGATTTTCCAGGAGTTTCCACTATTTCCGGTTGACGGGCAGGGTGTGATTCATGCCTTTTGAACACACAAGCTGCTACATTTGTCAACCGAACATGTACAGTACCGGTTATTCTCGGTATCAGTATAATGGGACTCCCGCTGGATGAGGGTTGTCCGACTCGTCACTGATAAGATAAGAGCAGTGGAAATCCATAGCCTGATGAGTGGAGTTTATTAAAGCTAGTACTTGAGAATCTTTCACTTTCTTAGCAGCCTATGGGGCTTACTGGATTGGGAGCTGGAGAGAACCACTGAACTTCGGAGAATTATAAACAATTCCTTCACTAGCGATGAACATTTGTTTATGCAATTGAAGTGGTGAAAGGCTAATAAAAATGATTTTAAGCAAAAGTTGTCTGGCGCAAGGAGATCTGCAAGCACTTTTAATCACTTAGTCACCAAAGCTAATGAAAAATTAAGGTGAGAAACAATGAAAATTGTAAACCAAGACTATATTTGAACCCACTACAGTTTGCAGATTTGTGACTATCTGACTGATAAAACAAGACTATTTCATAGCAATAAAACTTACTGAAATCAGATGATCACATGACTGAGCTAATTGGCTAGGTACATACATGTACAACATATACCAGGGACATATCCATGGCTATTTCAATACTGTTCACTGGTTTGGGAGCTCAAATTCTTAATTATTCCAGAATACATTTATTGAATACAACGTCCCCCACCCCGCAAATCTCTGGACATGTCCCTGTATACAAACTGTGAGAATTTATAAAACAAACCACACCAAGAATAAATTTCAAAACTTTACTGAGGCACATTTTCACTGTTCAAGATAACTGACTATTTCTGTTGGTAAAGTCATGTCAACAAGAGAAAAGATAAGAAATTTAGTCATCCCTTAAGTTCATTTACTTTCTCATCTAGTTCAGTACAGAGAGCATTCAGTTCTTCTTTCTTTTGTTTGGCAGTTCTACGTAGGCTATTTGATTTGGCAATGAAAGTTAGCTGGCTCGTTGTTTCAGCCTTCTCAGAATATTTGTCAGCTGATCGCTCTAATTCTAATATGTCTTTCTCGATCCGTGTTTTTTTGTTTTTAGGGATTCAACCTCATCAAGAAATGCTTTTCTTTTTTTACGATCTTCCTCGTTTTCTTTCTCTGTTCTCTGATTTTCTAAGTGTGTCATATACTTCTGCCTGGCTGCTCCGGAAGAAGAAGCAATTGTTTACTGATGTCTACCTTGGTTATTCCACCCACTGATTCAATGTGATCACAGGTTATACGCTGTGAAACAAGGGACTCTTCAAGAAGATTTTCAACCTCTATCTGACGGTTAACTGAAAAGCCCCGTTCGACAGATGCTTGGCCATGAGAAATTAGGAGAATGTCTCTGACAATGGCCAAGAGCTTCTTAAAGCACTCCTTTGTACCAATGGTCTGATGGAAAAGCAAATCCAGTCTGGAATCGTACGGCTTAAACGATTCGAATTGCGAGTGGTGACCCACAACTGTTGTGTTAATGAAGTCCTCAAATTGAACTAATATATCATCACACTCCGATATCCCTCCCATTACTTTGTTTGCTTCCACCATTTTAGTTAGCAGTAGTTTCATTTTATCCAAGCACTCTTGCTTTGATGTGGCGAGCTTCCTTGGGTCGAGACAGGCCAAGTATCTCGTCAGTGAATATTTCAGGGGACACTTCTCCATGATCTCAGCTGTTGTCTTCACAAGAAAATCCTTGCATTGTGTTCTTAGTTCCATCACTTCTCGGTCACTCACTTTTGATGTGCTACATGTAGTTGCCTGGATTTTTTTCAACTCGGCTTCAGCAGCAAACCCTAAATCAATCTTGTTGTAGGTCTTGTGAATTTTCTTGTCTTTTGGGTCTAGCTGCAATAGTTTACTTATGGTTGAAGCATTAGTCAAAGAGTCTGTTTTCACAAATCACCTCATTAGAGCTGAAAGTAATCTGAAAAGGTCATCGGCTAGGAATGGCACCATTGGCTTATCAGTTTCATAGTTAATTAGAAATGTAGATAATTGTTTGGCAATAGAAGAAAATACGTGCAACTTTACAACAATGAGCTTGTCTTGAGTGCAAGATACAACGTTTTCAAGGGACACAGTGTTTGGACTTGGGACAACTTTGTTCTTAACTTTCTCTACAAACACTTTTATAGAAGGATACACACTTAAAGCCCTATCAATCACATTTACATTTTCCACCCAATGATGTGCACAAAATTCTAATGGAAATATGTCCGAGCCTGTTGCATTCAGAAAATCATCTCTTCTGGCAGGTGTGTCATTGAACAGTCTATAAAGGCTCTGTAGAAGTTTCTGAACTGGCCAGGTAGAACAAACAGATCCATCATGAAATGCACCACGAACAATGTGAAGTCCACAACTGCCAATGTTAAGAAGTGAAGTATTATCAACTGTGGACAGTTTATCTTGCATCAATCTATAAAATTTCCAGTTGACATTTGGTCCATCCATTGATACTTGCAATAGCTTCTTCAAATCAAGCCCTTCTGTGATCTTTGAAAAATGTTCCACCAAATCTTCTGCTGTTGCATGGCCCATGAACGCCGAGTCATAGTATCGTGTTGACACCTGGAAATAACAAATTATATATCACTCATTGAATTAATTTGCATTACAGTGTAGCATCAACTAATTATAAACACAGTAGTATAGTATAGTATACAGATATTTGTTGTGTTATTTATAAGTCATGCATGTGCTAGCCATAACAACACAACAATATCTAATCTATGAGCTTTAATTAATGTTTTTAGCTATAGGACATACCATACATCACAGAGCAGAAATGTCAAAATGTCTTAAACCTAATTAAATCTGAAGTCAGTGTATAATCTAAGTTATTTTAATTTATTAATAAATGTACAAAATTAGGCCTCATATAATTCCAAATATTTTTTTTATCACATTTTGACCAAAAATTCAGATTGCCTTAAAATATGGATCAGGATTCCGACCTCTCCTTATTTATAGTACACCTAGGCTAAATCATGTAACACATCAAATTTATATCAAACGACATAGGCCTATTTAGCATATAGAGTGTAAAATAAAAATAGAGACAATGGCTATACAGATTCGGCCTTCTTAAATTTATTTAGATTAAATTTTTTAAAAACTTCGAAATTATTTAGGGCCTACCTGTCCATTGCTTCTCCAAATTCTTATATGCAGGTCCATCTGTTTATTTTTTGTCTTGGAGTTCATGCTTTCGTCAAATGAAAGTACATATGCTTTTTCCTTACGGACTTGAGTTTTCAGTAGTTCTCTGAAGTAAGGAGCAATTCCGAAGTTACACAAGTAGCTGCATTTTCTTTCACCGCAGGAAAATTGTTTGGCTATTTCTGAGTCCGGGAATATCTCCACTAAAACGTCGTGGCTGTCAGAGCACGACTTAAAAGAATAGTGGGATTTGATAACCTTAAGGGCCCAAATTATTTCCGCTTTCAAACAGTCACTACGAGTGACAAAGTCCGTCAATTAGGATTTCTTTGATGTAGTTGAACTTGCATCAGAGTTGGGTGCATCTTTCTCGCTCTGGGTAAAGAAGTCACGAATTGATAATCCGCTTGACGCCTCGTTTTGCCTCACGAGTTGTGAATGTTTTTGACCTTTGCTGTGGCTTCGGAGAGCAGTTTCGCCCATGTTTGATACATCAAAGTCTTTCATACACAACATACATCTAGCACTGTGTTTATCCCGCCCCTTTCTAAGCCAGTCTTTGTAGTGGGGATATTGAAGCCACCGATCACTGAATAAACATTTGCCCAGCGGCATTGTTGTTCTATTTAGCAGTGTTTATCGTCACGCATGGCTAGCACATGGCCCGATTAAGCTCTTCCGTCCATTCATCGCACTCCCCCGTAATATACCAGCTTTACATGTATCTCGGAGGGCGGCAGATCGGCTGATGAAATTTGCCGGTTTACGGTAGCTGTAACAAGGGAGATAATTTATGTCGCAAAACGCACGTGTTTTGTAATGGAAAATCCCACAGCGTGTCAAACGGAAGATTTCATTCGAGTTTCAGCAGATTTGTTGGCTTTATTTTTAAGAGCGCTTTCCATCGCATTAAACTGAAAATTTGTTTCTGCAGATTTTATTTTTTCCAGGACTTTTCATGAGTTCATATGCGAATTTAAGGACTGTTAAGGACTTTTCAAAACTTAAAAAAAATCCAGGACTTTTCAGGATTTCGAGGAGGCGTGCGAACCCTGTCGGCCTGACAGGAGATCGATAACGGAATACGCAATTGTTTATTGATTAGATTGTTGAGTAAGTACCGTGTTAGTCTGGAATCGATCCATTTGACATTATATTGTTCCTCATCATTGATCGTAAATGTGTTACGTAATGGCCACGTTCCACGGACTGATCGAAAAAACAAAATTCGAATGAACAGAGAACTGCTATATGTGTAAAAATCCGCGTTCACAGAAATATCTTATGAAATCCTGTTTTTGGTATGTTCTTCCGACTGTAGTCTTCCATCTGTCGATATAAAAGCAAACGAAACCATCAGTAAGAGATTAAATATTTTGACTTTGTGCTTATGTAATGGTTTGTAACAAAATGGTACTCACGTGGCGACAAAGGATATGGAGATTTATCATTTTTACTTTGTGATTAGTCAGTGTTGATAAGGAAACAGTAACCACGTGCTACCATGGCGATAAGCGAGATCGACATTCATCATTTTGACTTAGTAATTAGGTCACTGTTGGTAAGAAAATGGTAGTCACGTGTACCATGGCGATATGCGAGATCGAGACTTAACATTTTAACTTTGTAATTAGGTCGCTCTTGGTAAGAAAATGGTAGTCACGTGCTACCATGGCGATATGCGAGACCGAGACATAACATTTTGACTTTGTAATTAGGTCGCTGTTGGTAAGAAAATGGTAGTCACATGCTACCATGGCGATATGCGAGACCGAGACTTAACATTTTGACTTTGTAATTAGGTCACTCTTGTTAAGAAAATCGTAGTCACGTGCAGTAATCTGTCGGTAGTTTATCCCTGGCATCCCCATTTCTTATGCCTATAACACTGGCTACCATCGTATGAGTGAAAAATTCTTGAGTTCGACGGTAAGCAAAACCAGAATTTTCCATGGTTATCACAACCACTTCTTTTATACGCTTGTCGTGGGTCGAAGCCCCGAGGAAAAATGATTTGTGTGCATTTGAACTATATTTCAGAAGCTTTTGCTGGCTAGTATACACGTCAGCATTTCCTCATTATGTGAGATGATGACATCATACAACATTATGAAACATTTTTGTGGAAAAACAATGGAAAAAAATACTTAAGATTTAATACATAGACAGTGAAAACGTGATTTGGAATTAAACAACGTGATACTCACGTGAGAGTTGACAGGCTCATCGCTCCAGAATGCGTCTCTGGTATCACGGTCCACACCCAGATCATAGTTTCTTCCCCGCGGTGAAATCCAAAACCAGGAAAAAAGCAAGAAAACTTCAAAAAGAAACAAAGGGTCAATGTACTATACAGTAACGATCCGTGTCAATATTATACAAAATTACACATTTTTATTTCATGGCTTAAATCGATAACCCGCCTTTTATCTGCCTACCACATGGAACACAGTCTCGCTCGAGTGTTTTTTTTGTGTGATTTTTATGACTCTTCAATCTTATGCCGCGGATCAAGAAAGAGTTTTACCGGAGTCACTCTGCCTATTGAAGCCACCGTGTGCGACAGAGACATAGCTTCGATCTTTTGTTTTACTAACTGGAACAATGTTACCAAAGTTACGATTTTCTGTGTGGTTTAGAAAACGGACTGCCGCTCCATGTACACCAAAAGGTCTACTAAGTAAGTTTAATTGTTGGAGTCATTTATTTATTTATTACCTTTGTTTTGTTTTATTCACGTCCAATCCAACAGGTCTATATATGAACCCAGTAACAGAACCGATAACAGTAAATTATCCACCCAAGCTTATATTTTGCCCGTCTTTGTCTGTCTCTCTGTCTGTATGTTTGTCAACAAAATTACGGCTGAAAAAGTCATAAACAACTTTGGACGAAATTTTGAGAACGAACCAGTCCATTAAAGTATGGATCCAGCAAAGTTAAAAGATAAAACCAAAAAGCAGAACATCGAGGGACTTTGTACATTTTGATGAAGCGAAGGGTCGGGATATTGGAATGTCTTCTATAGTTTAGGTATTTATTTGTTTATATATTAGTATTTAACGCTGAGCCCAATAATGCCTCATTTATAGGAAGGTTGTCATCTTTATAGTTTGAGCCGGTAACTGGACTGCTCGAAATAAGTCAATGATCTTTATTAAGCAACTTTTTCACATTTGACGTTTATAACATGAGCTGTTTTAGTAATGCATCAGTTCCTTGTCGGTCTAAGGGTTTACCTCCCTTGGTAGTTATCAGTTCAATTATCCAATGCCCTTAGCATCTGGAAGTGTGATGGGATTTAATCCGTCACAGTGATTGTCTGCGAATAATCCACCTGTGTAATTTTTGGCAAAAAGAACTACTTTTGAAGCATTGCAATTTGCTTATGTGCACTTGGAAACTGACAAGGTAAATGGCAATCTTTTCCATAGTCCCATATGCTTTCGTATAAAATATATCTTCTGTCCACTCAGTTTGTCTTCTTACAGAATTAATCTTCTGTCAACTTAAATTGTCTTTTTATAGAATATATCTTCTGTCCCCTTGATTTGTCTTCTTATAAAATATATTTTCTTCTGTCCACTCAATTTATCTTCTCCTTATCGAATATACCTTTTGTCCTCCCAATTCGTCTTCTCCTTATCGAATATACCTTCTGTCCACTCAATTTGTCTTTTTCTTATCGAATAGATCTTCTGTCCACCCAATTTGTCATCTTCTCATGGAATATACCTTCTGTCCACTCAATTTGTCTTTTTCTTATCGAATAGATCTTCTGTCCACCCAATTTGTCATCTTCTCATGGAATATACCTTCTGTCCACTCAATTTGTCATTTTCTTATCGAATATATCTTCTGTCCACCCAATTTGTCATTTTCTTATCGAATATATCTTCTGTCCACCCAATTTGTCATCTTCTTATAGAATATATCTTCTGTCCACTCGATTTGTGTTCTTCTTATAGAATATATTTTCTGCCTACCAAGTTTGGCTTCTCATAGAATATATCGTCTGTCCACGCGATTTGACTTCTTATAGAAAAGAATATATCTTCTGTCCACTCAATTTGTCTTCTTCTTATAGAATATATATATTCTGTTTACCCAGTTAGGCTTCTTATAGAATATATCATCTGTCCTCTCGATTTGTCTTTTTTGATGAAATATGTCTTCTGTCCATTTACTTTACTTTCTTCACATCAAATATATCTTCTGTCCACTCGATCTGAGGTCTTCTTATAGGAGCACTCCAGAGCTTTTTGTAATCATGTTAGAAAAGACGGAAGTTGTTCCGTGAGACAATTTTTTTTTTACTATTATAGGGCTATAAAACGTGAAGGCCTGTCGTTATCTGATAACGCACAAATCCCTCTCTAAAATGTGATTTGGCCATACATGAATTCCACACGATTCAGAGGTAAACGTCTTAACCACTCTTATATGAGCATAGGAACCTCCGTGGCCGAGGGGGGTAGCAGGCGAGCCTAGAGCTTCTCACTAATGCCGTAAGTTCAAGTCCAGCTCAGACTATCTACCCATCCGGTCGTGCGTGGGAAAATCTGTTCTCAACCTGCAGATGGTTATGGGTTTCCCTTGGGCTCTACCCGATTTCCTTCCACCATAATGTTGACCGCCCTGGTATAAGTGAAATATTCTTGAGTACGGCACAAAACTTCAATCAAATAAATAAATAAATATACGAGTTTAACAGTTGACAGAATTCCTTAATTTGTCATTTACGTCTATCCATTTCTTACCGTTTGATATATGTGACGAGGCTCCTCCCTTCCCTCCCTTTCCCATTACTGCAATATGTTTTTATGTTAAAGATGATGACAACACAACGTCTTGAGTAATTGTAGCCTCACTGCATTTTTCTTTTACCTATTTCTGCCGACACAATGGTGTAGAAATATAAAACATTTCGTAAATTTTTCGTGTCTTTCAGATATCTTGCCTATCTTACTGATTGCGTCATACCTGGCTTTTAATTTACTTTTATCGGGAGGGGAGGAGCAAGGGAAGCGACCTTCAGCATGGTCAGTTCCTTACTTACGAGGTCTCTCGGTTGAAAAGGTGCCATTCTTGGTTCCTAGTCAGGCCCCTCGTATTGCGAAAAAGTGCGGACCTGTACCAGGGCGTTTGCTTCCTCCAGGAGGGGGAAGGCTGGGAAACATTATGTTTGGATACGCCGCCACGCTCGGCATTTCTCGCCGATTGGGAATGACTCTTGTTCTGCCATCTCACAGCAAGCTGTTTGACATCTTTGAGGTGCATGCAGATACGATTGTGAATGTAACAAAGGCTAAACAAGGCATCCGCTATGAGCGATTTGCATCTGCCTATGATCCAAAATTACTGGAAATCCCGTGTGATAAGGACATTTTTGTTTGCTGTTCTCTACAATCTTGGAAATATTTCACGGGCTATGAGAATGAGATTCGCACACAGTTTCGATTTCGTCCAAGCATTGTAAGTAAGGCCCAGTCCGTCTGGGACTCAGTGATTTTTCCTGCGACAAAGTGGAATTCCTCCACCCTACTGAAAGACCAAGGAAGCATGAGGGTGGGAGAACCCCGTGGGGCGGAAAGACCAGTCTTCGTGGCGGTCCATGTCAGGAGGGGGGACAAGGCCCATCATAAACAAACTATCAAAATGGGTCACAGAGTAGCCAGTGAAGAATACTTACAAAATGGCTACCGTTTCTTCCTCAATCGCTACAACAACAACGTCATCTTCGTCGTCTCCTCGGACGACCAGGCCTGGGTGAAGAAGGTGTTGCCGTCAGGGATCTCGGTGTTTGTGAGTTCTGATCGGCCGGAGGTAGACATGGCCGTGCTGAGCCGCTGTAACCATACCTTGATGACAGTGGGCACATATAGCTGGTGGGTGGCCTGGTTGGTCAATGGCACCACTGTATATTACAAGCACTTGTTTCAACCTGGATCGTACATTGCCAAACACCACAACAACACGTTAGCAGACTGGGTCCTTCCTCAGTGGATCGGCATGGAGTAACATAGGCCTATTCACGTCAAAGGAAAAGACCGCATAGCCTAAAAAAGTACACTTGGTACACAATATTGTGGCAAAAATGCACATATACATAATTTTGTCTACCAGCAGTACACAAATTTTGTAATTTGTGCAACACGTGTATAAGTGGTGCCGAGCACAGTCTGTCTGCCAGTGATGCCCAAGTCATTGTGGGCGTGCACATTTGTACTTACACATCTTTAGAGAGCAAACATGTAGTCAGCATCAACAGAAATGCAGCTACAAACTGTGCCTAAAATATGTTTACTTTTTTCAGATTTTTTCCTTTTGAATTAGATGCAGTCAAATGTTCGAATTGTAAAGTGGACTTTATGGACCATACTGCTAGTGGCAAGGTATGCTCCGAGCTCCGACAAAAAGTTAAAAAAACATAATTTTCTCCCGGACTTTCTTTGGTTTCCCTTCCACCAAAATACTGGCCGCCGTCGTATATGAGAAATGTTTTTGAGTAGGCCTACGGTGTAAAACAGCAAATAAAAAAATAAATAAAAAGCATAATTTGCTGTGTTTGTGATTTAGCACAATCGAAATATCGCAGTTCAAAGTAAGCAAAATCGCAAAAGCCCTGCTATTTTATCAGATTTAACCAATCATGTGCGGGTTATTTCTGTAACACGAGGACGCAACTGTTTCCGCTTGTGTCAACTGAATCTTTCCCGTTTAGCCACCTGGTGTACGATTGCCGAGACATTGTGTCTCCGGTTGAGGTAACATGACGCATCCAGTAAGAATTCTCCATTCGTTGGTTTCAACGTTACCAAGCACGTAAGAAAAAAATGTTTTGTTGCCGTTCAGGTTTTTTTTCCAAATGACTGTATTCCTATTATCTGTAGTCTTGTTTTTTAAAATCTGTGTTTGGAATGGGCAAAACTACTTGTCACGAGTCTATATATCCAAACAAAAGTTACATTTGGATCATATAAAAGGCCAATCCTAGAATTCAAACATTGAATGCACTCTTTAATAAAATCCTGTAAAATAAACGAAATATAAAAAGACTACAATACAGCATAGACAGTAAAACCAGGACAGTGACGAAAGTCTGATAGTTGACAAATGATCACACGTAACCGGTGATCGTCATTGTTCATTATCTGACAGGTGGAGAGGATTTAGTGGCAGTGTTTAATTAAGAAATCATGTTCGCGTCAGGGTAGCCTAATGGTAGTTTTATATCAAATCGATGTGGAAGAGTTTATATTGTAGGTCGAAGGCAAAGCCTGAGACCTAAAATTTGTAAACTCTTCCACATCGATTTGATATAAAACTACCGTTAGACTACCCTCACGAGAACATTATTTCTATTCTATTACCTTGGTAGCAGCAAAATGTTTTCGTAATTATAACAAAAACGCCATTGTGGTATAGATTAACAGCAAAGAAAAAACGCCCCCACTTTCCCTGACACGTTGATTTCGTCCAACCGAACGTTCTAAAGGGGCGTGACCTAATTCTCGACGAAACCATAATGTGTTTTACAGGGGGTGTTAAAATGCGATGTGCTTCACGACTAGGACAGAGTAATAAAAAGAATACGTTTGTTTCTCGAAAACAATTCCGACTATAAAATATGGCACTATGAAATAAAACACCTGTAGGGTTGCTTTCATATTTCAGCTAAGACGCTGTTATCAGGGTAGGCTTCGATGAGACAGGCACTGTGTCAAACAGCGACCACACTGACAGTGAGCAGGGGAGGTCGCTCGTTGCTGGTAGCGAGAGTTCGGGCAGATCAAAAATGTTCCCAAACTCTGTCTGACAGAGCTAAAGGAGCTGGAAACCTCTGGCATCAGCAAAACGACAACAAAAGTGGGCAGCTCAACTGTTTAAACGTAATTAAAGTTTGAATTACGTACAAAAAAAATAATTGAAACACACAAAATTAGGTTAACAATAGATTGATACTGAATTTTATTTGGTTTACTTGTGTAAATGCTTTGCGGTCATGTTGTATTCTGTATCAAATTCCTAAACACTGGGTAACGCATGTTGAAATAATGGAACACTTCAGTTCACATTTTCAATTCAATATTAATTTCTCAACATATGTTGATAAATAACAAAACAATAACAGCATCAACGATATGTGTTTATGCTTATTATAAGTAAGCAAATAAATATATTATAATTTATATGTTGAAGGTACCGTGAGGATAAATATGATTTGCGTTTATTGTATTGTGAAATACAATAGATGGCTATCACAATTTAAATTGTAATGACGCAATCTGTACAAAGTTATATGTACATTAAACTAGCCCCGTGAACATGTTTCACACAGTGCGCCGTACCAGTTACGTAAAATATACACGTCACACTCATGCATAAAGGTCACATGATGTACCAAATTTGAAGATCTTGGTCAACGGCAATATATTGGCGGCAGTCAGACAATAGCGCTTGCAGGGAGAAAACATGAGTGAACGGACAGAACATTGTGTGGGGAAAAAACACAATAGTTTAACTCGGATAAACATCAAACAAGGACTGGGAGTTGAAAAGGACGATCTGTAGCCAGTCCGCTATCCGGAGGATGTGAAGTTGATGTGAACTGTGCTGTTATTTATTGTTGCATTGTTGAACAGCCCTCCAAAACTTTGAGGCGTGACTGAAAACTGGGATTTTGCCATTTGGATTGTATTGCTATTATTATGTGTAAAATTACAGTCGACAGCGTCGGGCATTTGCACTGGGAGTGGCGTGACTGACATGGGAGTATTTTCACTCAACGGCATTTTCTGATAACACTTGAAGGATGCAAGATATTGCTGATTTCACGGCGTTTTGAACCGGACGGTTTGGTGACATAACTCCGTACACTGGATTCATTGCGGTGGCCCGTCACAGATATAACGTCCATCACAGAAACCCCGGCGTCAGCAAGAACTGTGGCTGTCGTAGCCTAGACGCACTGGGGCCAATTTCATAAAGCTGCGTACGCAAAATTTACGGTGTAAATTTTGCGTACGGAAAAATTTACACCAGCGTCCGTTTTCATAAAAATTCTTACGTATCCACTATGCGTAAATTTCCGTGTAAAAATACGGCACCTTCTGGGCTACCGTAAAGCCTAATAAACGTGCGTTTTGGCGTAAATTCAACATGGCGAATGTTCTCTTGGCCGGCCTCGCTGAAAGACGAACCATTCGAAGAGAGCGTGTTTTTCGTGATCGTACTCACCCTCTGGATGTTTTAAATGACGGCGATGTCGTCGCTCGGTATAGACTTGACAGGCGGTCAATTTTGCAAGTTGTGGACTTCTTAACACCGGCTTTGGAGAGACCTACTAATCGGAACCATGCAATTCCTGTCGTCCTGCAAGTCCTCACAGCTCTGAGATACTATGCCTCAGGGTCTTTCCAAAGTTTAGTGAGCGATCTTCATGGGATAAGTGTTCCAAGCACGTCCAGAATAGTCAGAAGTGTCACTACCGCCATCGTTAATTTAAATACATATCCCCTTTCAATTTCATTTCCCTCAAATCCGAGGGAAATTGCAGAGGCCCAGCAGGCCTTCTACGAGATTGCAAATTTCCCACACGTAGTCAGCTGCATAGATGGCACGCAGATTGCCATAAAGTCCCCAACAAAAGATGAACATGTGTTTGTGTGTCGCAAAAACTACCATTCACTCAACGTGCAGGCCACAACAGATGCGAGACTTAGGTGGGTATTAGGTCATTCGCCGACATCAACGCCTTCTACAACTAGGTCAAAATTTCAAGGGGAATAACTTTAAAGGCTATCCCAGAGCGAACACCTGCATAAATCACATAGTTATTAGACTATTGAGCCTTTTCTTGTACAAAGCAGTATTGAATCATTCGGGAGATATTAAGTTTTTAAATTTTAAAACCTTTAATTATTACAAATGTTGTGTGACGTCATACTGTCTGTCCCAATTTGATAAATTTTTGTGTGCAGCATCATTTTTTTTAAATATTAAGTGGATTGATTACAGAAAAGCTGTTGTGCATGCTGAATTTCAACATATTTAGTGATTTCCTATATTCTAAGTGGTGGATGGTTTTAGGGCTACAATTAACTGTTTCACACACTGTCCAGTTTTGATCAAATTAGTACAGATACATTTTGTAGCACCTCATAGCCTTTCAAGTTCGAAAACTAGTTTGGTTCGTGCGTACGTTTTGCATAGGTTAATAGCATGCATGGGATAACGGTATTCTCAGGGCCACAATCAATTTTAATCTCCTGATCAAAATCAATTTTAATCTCCCGATTAAAATTGATTGTGGCCCAGCATGTTTTCTTGTTATTTCCTGCAGATTCACCAGTGTAGTATCTAGGTATCCAGGGTCAGCACATGACAGTTTCATATTGAAGCAAAGCGGCATTTGGAAGAAGTACCAGAATGGTGATTTTGATGGTACCATTATCCTTGGGGACAGTGGTTATCCTCTGAAACCATGGTTAATGGTACCCTTCATACAGACACATAATGATGCACAGGCCAAGTACAACAAGAGCCACAAAACTACAAGGTGTACAATTGAGAGGGCTTTTGGAGTAGCTAAGTCGAGGTTTAGGTACGAATAACGTCTGCTTTATCATGATTTTCACAGATTATATAAAGCTTCTACCCATAACACATTTCTTACATATATATATATATGAGTCTACACAATGGATCGTCTTTAACACCATTAATCTTTATGTTGGTTCAGCCATGGTTCCACTGGTTTACACTGTGCACTCCCGTTTTCAGCATGCAAGAGTAAACCTGTCATAAATGACACAAAGCACTTTAATCAAATAAATAAACCACCATTATAAAACTTCCTGCTATATATATATTGAAATTGGCCATTCATTAGTTTCGAGAGTACTTTTCATTTCCCTGACCGTTTCATTAAATTTTGAGAGGTACTCCATCTATCTGTCATTCAGATGTATTCACCACAAATCTGGCGGGTTCCTGATGCATTCGCCAGAAGTGAGTGCACAGGTTGTTGTAGCTGTCTTTAAGCTACACAACCTGTGCATCAACAACCAGCTACCTAACCCCGAGATAGAGCCGGACGATGCGGAAGAAGGGGATGATGATGATGACCACACCACAGGTGTTACCCTGCTTGCAGATGGGGCACGAGCCAGAGATGAACTTGTTAGGTTCAGATTTAGCTAGTAACCTGTACTACAAGTTGGAATTTTTGCTGTTTAGATAAATATAGTATTTCACCTAAAACTCCGCCCACGACAGAGCTGCAGCCTGACTGGAAAGCCATGTCGAAGTTACTAAGCATGATGTCCTACATAGTTAGATTACACAAACACCTGGCTGACCAGTTCTTATTCACAGCCTTATGCTGAGGGCTAAACGTACCAAGAAAGTGCCCTAACACCATTGTTAGTCTTATATATGAACTAGAACTGCGTGCAGTTTTAAGGGTTTCAAGCTGTTTCATACACAATTTTCAGCTTTTGTATCAGTGTACAGCAGTTGCAGGATACTGCAGAGTTTGTACCGATAGTCCAGAACAGCTCATACTGTCTAATACACATATAATGCACATATAGCCTTTGCACTCACCAGTTTTCATCTTCTCACCTTCAAGTATGTATCATTTTGCACTTTAGCATTTTGTCACAATACTATACATCGCAGAGAATAAAGAAGACATGTTACATAATCAGAATGTCAAACATTGTCAGGCAGCAGACTTTTAATATCCCTGTTAGCCATCAGTGTGCATGTAGCATGAAAGTGCACACATACAGTACATATATAGACGTCTTAGTACAAAAATAATATTTTATGACATTCATTTGTCTCTAAAAATATAAATTATTTTGGATCAAATTTAATTCCGTATCAGATGGCTCCTCCATGGGAGCCCCTCCTCCAGTCTTTCTGGCATCTGCCCTCCTCCTAGCCTCTTTGCGCTTAACCTGACTTGACAGGTCGCTCCATTTTTTCTTGATTTCCTCCACTGTCCTCTCAACTTTCGCCACACTGTTCACTCTATGAAACAATAATATTGCACAATGCATTCTAAATAGAAACATAATATCCAGATTTGATTGTACTTGTCACCAAAACTAGGTAAATCAAAGAAAGGGACAAACTGAAATAATATTCACAAATGTTCATTTATTTATTTGTTTGATTGCTGTTTTAAACGGTACTCAAGGATATTACCCCCATACGATGGCAACCAGCGTTAAAGTGGGAGGAAGCCAGGCTTAGCCCAGGGGAAACCCATGACCATAAACAGGATGCTGGCAGACCTTTGCAAGGGCAGCCAGAGAGGAAGCCGTATTCACATATGTACTATGAAGATATAAGTATGTGAATTAAAATGAAAACACAGTTTCCAAAGGTGAATCCTGATTTATCAATTCACTTAACCAAAACATCGATATCAGAAGTTCTTAGTTTAGAAATAATAACAGACATGTATTGTAGAGAGTTTTTACTTCTGCCAGGGCAGGAAATACCATGCCAGGTGTAAAAACAACATTTTTAAAACAATCTTGCATCTCTTAGAATTTATCGGGTTTATTTTAATTTTAATGTTGTTTTCACATGACCCTGTGTGGATGTGAGTAGCCTTCAGTTTAAAAGGACACAAGAGGACAGACAATCCTTTTCAATTCCAAAGCACACTAAGAATGTGATATCATAATTATTTACTCCCTTTTTTTCAGCCTATTTTTGCCCTCATAAATCCATTTTTAGCTCAAAATTAGGAATGGCAGCACCAAGGTACTGATATGTTTGAAGATTCTGAGTGAACACAGATTAAGCTAGGGGAACTTCAAAACACTGAAACAGCCCATTGCAGCATTAATATTTGGGCTTAAGGTACCTTTGGTATATCTCATTCCAAGCCCTGTTCTTCTCAGATTTGGTCACATGTTTACCAAACTTTGCCCTAATAACGTGGTCATGATCCTCAAGGGCCATGACCAAGGCCTTGGTCGCCCTGGACTCCCAGTTAGGCTTCTTTGCCTTCTTTACAATATTCGATGCCATGATGATTGAAGTAACAAACGACAGCTGTCAATGTCAATTTCCCATAATTCATAGCAACCAGTTAATCAGCTGATTTATTATCATGTCACAAGGCAATGTAAAGCAATTTCTTGTCCCCCCCCCCAAAAAAATGAAACCACATCAACTAAACACTATGCGGTACGGTGGTATTTGTAGAGTAGAATATTTGCACGGTTAACAAGCAGAGGGCAAGCATAAAGATAAAATCTGATATGTCATTGCACGACTCCTTGAAAACCTTTTCGTTTTCCATCTGAAGTCTTGCGTAACCGGTGTACCCTGAGGAAATAAACATGTGTCAGTTCATAAAATAAACGGATACAAGCAGTAACTTACCTCAACGATCTGTTTTACCTAATCCAGTTGTAAATAATACCTTATACTCCTCCATATCTGAGTATTTCTAACCTCTTGGTCATCAATTTGTGTTGTCAACTTCGGACCGCCATTTTCTTCCCGCCTGACGTCACACCCGAGTATGTTATCTATCAGCTGCACTACAAAAACTCACTGAACTTCCAGCGCTATCACATTAATCTTCATCAAAACCAGCTGGGCTGTAAACTGAAAGTACAAAAGTAATGATTTGAAATGAATATCCCAACAGGTGACAATGAAATTAAGCCGGCGTACCTCTGGCATACAAGCACCTTGCACAAGCAGCGGCGGGATCTACCCGCCTGCATGAGCACTGACTCATTTCTGATTGTCGTAACACGTCTATCCATAACGACATCCAAAAATGGACCTGCTTTTACGGAGAAAAGTACGGAGAAATTTACGCTAATTTTTACGGAGAGGTTTATGAAATTGGCGTTGACTTGGCAAATGCACTTGCGTAAATTTTCCGTACGGTAATTTTATTCCGTATATGTACGCAGCTTTATGAAATTGGCCCCTGATTCGTGTACCGGCGGCTAAGTTTTGCATCGCGGGAAATATCATGGATCCGATCGTTTTGAGACCCATTGGCTGATTGTCATACCATGGTTTGTGGTCAACTGGGACGTTTATGAGAGTCCGCTGAAAGAAGGACTCGCCGAAAGAATTATCAGGTCCGTATGTAAAAAAAAAAACTTTTCGTGAAACCATTATTATCTCTTATTGTGTAGCGTTCAAACGGCCCCATGGGCTTTAAATTATCTGTACTTTTCTTCTTTAAAATAAATGTTTGCTCCGACAGAAAAACTTTGTTTATATTTGTCGTCTGCTTTATTCAATGTAAACAACAACCTCTATCCACCCATAGAACTACAATAGACCTGTTCAGAAGTGAAACGCTTCTGTCTCGTGATGGGGAATATCTAACGACTCAGATAATGTGCACTTGGCATAGAGCCAAGCAGTGCGTTGTATGTAATAAAAAGGAATCGAGGGGTAATAGAATTGGAGTTTAATGGTCAGAGCGTCTGGGGTCTTTGGCCAATACTTCAGTGGCGCAGCACCTTGGCGGCACGAACTCGCCCTGCCACCCTGCCACAAGAAGACATAGTATATATAGACACACCTAATGACTCCTCGTTGTAAGGCTGAAGAGTTATGAAGTGCGACGTTAAACCCCAAGCATACAAACATAGGCCTACATTTAGAAACGGCCACGTGCGAATCGTCGACCACATTTTGTCATCAATGCACCGCGAATATGAGCTACGGGATCAACACTTCGTGTATCCTTACGTGGGTGTAAGGTTACACATGCACAATTCAGGCAACTGGGTTCAAGACTTGTCTCCGGACTGAAGAATGAAGGAGCGCTGATTGGGTAATACTGCCATACAAACAGTTTAGGTTGTTGATGCACTAGGCGTATAAATTTTTGCACTAGTAGTTTGCACCTAGTCAAAATATATCAGAATTTTGTCTGTTTCTGATAGAACTGAAAACTTTTTACCAGTGTTACTTCCCAAGAAGTTTACGAAGGTAACAAAATTCTATGACTTCCAGCAACCACAGCTCAAAAAATGGTGGTCATGCTAGCTTTGATATTTTGATATGTTGTTTAGAAAAGAGCAAACTGCATGTGGTGGTATGGTACTGTACCACGCCAAAGATAGAGGCTGTATATCTTTCAGATTAAAGTTGACAAACTTGACAAAATCAATCTTTGTTATCAAATTTTCATAAGCGATGATTGATTTCATGAGTTGGTTATGTAACGTTATTAAAAGACCCTTGGTTCAAGCCCAAATGAACAGCTTGTCTTCAACGTTGCAAACTTTTAGCTTGAGTTCAGGCTATACAAAACTATATTTGAAGGCATCGATTTAATGTCATCAAATAATGATAATTTATTTATTTATTTAGGTGGGGCTTTACGCAGTACTTAAGAATACTTTACAAGTACGGCATCGACCAGCACTATAATGCCAGGAAAGCGAGCAGACATGTATTGCCATCCGCAGGTTGGTGACAGGCCTTCAACGTCAGCATGAACTGGATTTGCTCGACCTAAATCTGTTTACCATTCAACAAGTAAAATAGTTATTTACCGTAAGTAAGTATTTACAACAGCATAAAATCGCCGAGTAATAGATTAATAATTTGTAACAATACAATAACACTGAGATATTCAACCAGTGATTGACTGATTTTTTAATTGATGTTTCACGCCGTACTCAAGACTATTTCACTTACACAACCGCAGCCAGCATTATGGTTCGAGGGAAGCGAGCAGGGCCCAAGGGAAACCCACGACCATCCGCAGGCTGCTGTCAGACCTTACCACGTACGGCCAGTGATTGAAACCAGGGTGTTAATGTTATACTACAGCCCCAGTTGAAACATAATTAGATTTTACTAACATTAATGAATCCTTGTAACAGCTTAAAGGATCATTGTCCAGATGAAAACTCCTGGCACTAATTATGAAGATTATCACTAAGCATGTAGACGTTCAACAAGTAGACATACAGTGAACTGCTACGCCGTTGCAATGAGTTAGCACGTAGGCCGATAGAAGATCTTTCATTGCTAGTTAACTAGGCTTATCTCGCTGTCTGACTCCTCGCCTTGTATTCCATATGCAAAGGTCTAGGTAGCAAGGTTTGTTTCCCTACATTGACCTCTGTAACACAGGGCCAGTCCGCAAGGCTCATTTCACTCTCTGGATACCTCGCCTCATATTACATGTACAAACGTTGAGGTAGTGAAAAATTCGGCACGTCCTCATACGTGATAATAATACCGTCCATTTTTTATCGGCTTTTAATTTTATTGTTTAGTGTTGTGTCCAGGTTTCAACGACTCCCATTCTCCTGAGTGAGAAATTCATGAACTTTCACTTTCGACCAAACTTCCATACTCCTCACAGCGGGAGCGCCGTACACATTTTTGGCGACTGGTACCTGTCAATTGATTATTTTCTTTGATTATTCATTTGATTCAGGTTTAACGCCGTACTCAATTATGTTTTCGCTTAATTACGGCCAGGTTTCTGTTGACATCATCTAAGTGCGTCATGAACGTGAGGCTTTACGCCATAACGTTCGCGTAAATATGTCTGTGTACAAACCAACCTCTCTATTGCTATGACGCTCTATTTATTTGGTTGGTATTCTTCACCCAAGAAAGTTTCACTCATACGACGGCGGCCAGCATTATGGTTTCTGGTTCTAAACCAGTGACTTCTAAAAAATGATGTTAAAATCAATGAGCCTTTTTTTGTAGCCAATCCTGTTGAAGGCGTAATGATAGGGGACATGTAGATTGTTACTTATCACGCATTTACGTGATCAGTTAGAATAGATCCTTGACTGAGGTAAACTGATAGAGGTCATATTTCACATGTTACTTGTGGCCATTTACCAACTTCAACGCTGTGGTCGCAGCTCTGGGTTTTAGTCTTTATGCTGTTGTCTTTTATATGCAAAATGGCATTTCAGTGAGGCAACACTATAAATATACAGACATTTATTTATTTATTTGATTGGTGTTTTACGCCGCACTCAAGAATATTTCACTGATACGACGGTGGTCAGCATTATGGTGGGTGGAAACCGGGCACAGCCCGGGGGAAACCCACGACCATCCACAGGTTGCTGTCAGACCTTCCCACGTACAGCTGGATAGGAAGCCAGACTTGGACTCACAGCGACCGCCTTGGTGAGAGACTGCTGGGCCATCACGCGCGCTAACCAACTGAGCCACGGAGGCCCCCCCCCCCCCCCCCCCCCAAGCTCAACTGACAATTCACTACTGTAAGAGACACTCCCAGCGTTCAATACAACTCTTCACACCAAGTGTTGTTACATCTTCGTCATTTCCCTCTCTCCAGGGGAGATAACTTTAGAGTAATTGTGCTATAGTTCTCCATAAAGAGATAATGTTTTAGTGTTGTAACTCTTATCTGCGTTGATAAGCAGGTTATGTAGAAATTACATAAGTAGGGTGTCAAAGTGCTTTATAGTTTTCGGCGCGAACGGAAGTTACAGAGGTCTCGTTCTGTTAGCGTTTCCAAAACGTAGTGTTATAATTGACCGTCCAGTAAATATTTTCACTGGAAGAGAGATTTTGTCATTGAAATGGTTCTATTCTAAGTTCATTTTGAAATCATCCTTGTTGACATTGTTGGTCATTCTTGCTAGAATGCCCGATATTGATTTGAAGTGGCATTTTCTGGTGTTAATGTAACTTCATAAACTGAAAAGTGCAGTTCAGGGGACATAACTCTTCTGTACAGTTCAATCTGTAGTGATGATGTGTATGATACAGGATGAGGTTAATTACTGCTATAGAAAATTTTTACTGTGGAAACCTGAGTGTTAAGAGAGAATTGCTTTACAGGGTATTATTTTGTGTGTGCAATTATGTTTGGAGTAATTGGTTAGTCTTATTGGTAAAACGATAATTCATATTGTATCTTTCTGTATGTTGGAATTCGCAAAATTCTGTTTGTTGGTTTTACTTCTAAATTCAAAGGATTCATATGTTAAAAGGAATAATTTAGTCTTGAAGCATGACGATAAATGGATTAGGTAGTGGCAATACTGGTAAAAGTCGAGACTGTTAGTGTTCTAAGCGTATTGTCAAATAGGAACCACTGTGTATTACACAAGACTTATTTGCATGCCATCAACCATTGTTTAATTGACTATGCTGTAAGGGACACTCCCAGCGTTCAATATAACTCTTCACACCAAATGTTGTTACATCTTCGTCATTTCCCTCTATCCAGGTCAAAATGCCACTGAAGTCAGTTCCGACCGGGTTACAGTGTGTCAAGATAAACGCCAAAGTACACCAATATAGTATAGGCGTTTTGCATGACAAGCTCGTAAATCAGCATGGCAAGCACGTAAATGTGCATGCCAAGCACGCAAATCTCATTGGGATGCTTTTCGAAATTTGATTTCAATCTTGTCAGTTCGTCTCGAACCAAATACCGTACATGTAACCGCTGTAAATCCTGACTAAAACTGTATACCCTAGTGTTACTGATAAAGTATGTAATTCGACACAATGAATATTACAGCTGTGGTTTAATTATGTAGGATTCATACTGGTTGCTATCTAACTTGACAGCAACCAGACACCCACAGTGTAAGTGTAACATTTACAGTTAGATATATGCATGTATATCTATATATGCATGTATATCTATATATGCATTTATATATGCATATCAACGGAATCATATACGGTGTTTAATTTGTTTCGAAAGTAAGGAGCACGGTGACAGTTCGGGAGACAACAACAACGCTTGTGTTAAACTCTTTTCATGTGACCTCCGTGGAGCTTATTGACACTAAGTGAGGCATAATGAATACATATTACACAACGTTGTGTACTGCGTGACGCAGCACGCCGGCAGAAGTCCGAAGTGGAACTTAATACGTCATTTGACTGACGCTGGACATTCCAATGCCGCGTCAACAGGGTGACGTCACTGTGGGCAGACCAAATACATCACAGATGAAACCGCAACGTACAACATGTTTTGCGTCGCACAACAAGACTTATGACATGCAAGTTCTATGTCACTAGTGCCACCTTTTGTAAGAGGAAGATCTGACGATACCCCATTGCAAAGGCCTAGACTTGTTGTTGATTGGTCTAATATGTATGGTCTCTGCGGAGGGAGTGAAAGAGAATGACAGAATGAAATATGCGGTTTTTTTTTTTTTTTGCTTCATTTTACTCCTTTATGTGGTAGAATGGACTTTAACGCCTTCGCCATGGTCTTTGTTGTGTAACCCGATACGGCTGAGCCTTGTTTCATACCGAGTTATTTGACGGGTTACACAACAAACACCACCACGGTGAATATAACACTCAGCCAACATACATTCTGTTAAAATTATCATGTATTAGATCTATAATGGAGTCTCGTATATTACACAGGAAGTAATCGGCCTGACACGAGATCGATAACGGAATACGCAATTTTTTATTGATTAGATTGTTGAGTAAGTACCGTGTTAGTCTGGAATCGATCCCTTTGACATCATACTCTTCTTCATCATTGATCGTAACTGTCTTACGTAATGGCCACGTTCCACGGACTGATCGAAGTGACAAAATTCGAATGAACAGAGAACTGCTATATGTGTAAAAACCCGCATTTACAGAAAAACCTTATGAAATCCTGTTTTTGGTATTTTCTTCCGACTGTAGTCTTCCATATAAAAGCACACGAAACCATCAGTAAGAGATTAAATATTTTGACGTTATGCTTATGTAATGGTTTGTACCAAAATGGTACTCACGTGGCGACAAAGGATATGGAGATTTATCATTTTTACTTTGTGATTAGTCAGTGTTGGTAAAGAAACAGTAACCACGTGCTACCATGGCGACAAGCGAGATCGACATTCATCATTTTGACTTTGTAATTAGGTCACTGTTGGTAAGAAAATGGTATTCACGTGCTACCATGGCGATAAGCGAGATCGAGACTTAGCATTTTAACTATGTAATTAGGTCAGCAATTGTCGGTAGTTTATCCCTGCCATCCCCATTTCTTATACCTATAAAAATGGCCACCATCGTATGAGTGAAAAATTCTTGAGTTCGACGGTAAGGCAAAATATAATTTCCCATGGTTATCACAATCACTTCTTCTTTTATACCCTTGTTGTGGGTCGAAGATCATAGTTTGTTCTCCGCGGTGAAATCCAAAACCAGGGAAAAAACAAAAAACATTAAAAAAAAATTGAAAAAAAAAACACACATAAAAAACACAATAGGCCATCGTACTAAAAGGTAACGATCCGTGTCAGCATTATACACAATTACACATTTTTATTTAGATATATCTCAAGTTACTTCAACGCATGTTCAAAAGCAAACAAATTTACTTATGGATCAAATCGATAACCCGCCTTTTAACAGCCAACCACATGGAACACAGTCACGCGCGAGTGTTTTAAGTGTGTTTTTTTTAAAATGACTGTGCAATCTTATACCGCGGATCAAGGAAGCGTTTTACCGGAGTCACTCTTCCTATTAAAGCCACCGTGTGCGACAGAGACACGAAAGATCACTCCGATCTTTCGTTTTGCCAACTGGAACAATGTTACAAAAGTCACAATTTTCTGTGTGGTTTAGAAAACGGACTACCGCTCCATGTACACCAAAAGACCTACTAAGTAAGTTTAATTGTTGGAGTCATTTATTTATTACCTTTGTTTTGTTTTGTGATATTCACATCAAATATGAACCCAGTAACAGGACCGATAACAGTAAATTCTCCACCCAAGCTTATATTTTGCCGGCGTTTGTCCGTCTCTGTCTGTATGTTTGTCAACAAAATTAAAACTGAAAAAGTTAGTAACAAATTTTGAGGAAATTTTGAGAATGAGCCAGTTCATTGAAGTATGGATCCAGCAAATTTTCCTCGCTGTTAAAAAATAAAGTAAGCTTTGTGTTACGAAAATGCGGAATTCGCACAAAGAAAGTGATCTCCCCAGAGCTCAGATGATACCACTTGAGCCCCCACACGAGCTGTGCCCTAGTGATTGACATGTGGATACAATTTATGTCATGGTATATCCGAGGTCGTCTCGATTTCCTTTCTTCTTCTTATACATACAATATACCATAAATCACTCAACTTTTCTTCTTCTTTAAGAACATATCTTATCTACTTTATTTGTCTTCATTTTCTTATATATAGAATATATATTCTGTCCCCTGAATTTGTTTTCTTCCTCTTATAAAATATATCTTGTCCACTCAGTTTGCCTTCTTATCAAATTTATCTTGTGTCCACTCAATTTGTCTTCTTACAGAATATATATTCTGTCCCCTCAATTTGTCTTCTTCCTCTTATAAAATATATCTTGTCCACTCAGTTTGCCTTCTTATCAAATTTATCTTGTGTCCACTCAATTTGTCTTCTTATAGAATATATCTTCTGTCCCCTTGGTTTGTCTTCTAAATATAGCTTATGTTCCATCGATTTGCCTTCTTTCTTATAAAATATATCTTCTGTCCACTTATTTAGTCTTCTTGTAGAATATATCTTCTGTCCACTCAATTTGTCTTCTTACAGAATATATCTTCTGTCCCCTCGATTTGTCTTCTTATAGAATACATTTTCTGTCCACTCAATTTATCTTCTTCTTATCGAATATGCCTTCTGTCCACTCAATTTGTCTTCTTCTCATGGAATATATTTTCTGTCCACTCAATTTGTCATCTTTTATATCTTCTGTCCACTCAATTTGTCTTTTTCCTATGGAATATATCTTCTGTCAACTCAATTTATCATCTTTTATGTCTCCTGTCCACTCAGTTTGTCTTCTTCGTATAGAATATATCTTCTGTCCCTTCGATTTTTCTGCTTCCTCTTATAAAATATATCTTCTGTCCACTGAGTTTGTCTTCTTTTAGAATTTATCTTTTGTCCACGCAATTTCTCTCCTTATAGAATATATCTTCTGTCCCCTCGATTTGTCATCTTTTATATCTTCTGTCCACTCAGTTTGTCGTTTTCGTATAGAATATATTTTCTGTCCGCAGAATTTATCTTCTTCTTATCAAATTTCTCTTTTGTCCACTCAATTTGTCTTCTCCTTATGGAATATATCTTCTATTCACTCAATTTGTCATCTTTTATATCTTCTGTCCACTTAGTTTGTCTTCTTCTTGTAGAATATATCTTCTGTCCACTCAATTTGTCATCTTTTATATCTTCTGTCCACTTAGTTTGTCTTCTTCTCGTAGAATATATCTTCTGTCCATTCAATTTGTCATCTTTTATATCTTCTGTCCACTCAGTTTGTCGTTTTCGTATAGGATATATTTTCCGCCTACAGGGTTTGTCTTCTTCTTATGAAATATATCTTCTGTCCACTCAATTTGCCATCTTTTATATCTTCTTTGCACTCTGTTTGTCTTCTTCTTGTAGAATATATGTTCTGTCGATTCGAATTATCTTCTTCTTATAGAATATATCCTCTGTCTCCTTGATTTGTCTTCTTATAAAATATATTGTCTTCCCACTCAATATATCTTCGTCTTATCGAATATATCTTCTGTCCACTCAATTTGTCATCTTCTTATCGATTATATTTTGTCCACCCAATTTGTCTTTTTCTTATGGAATATATCTTCTGTCCACTCAGTTTGTCTTCTTCGCAAAGAATATATCTTCTTTGTCCCTTCGATCTGTCTTCTTCGTCTTATAAAATATATCTTCTGTCTACTGAGTTTGTCTTCTTTTAGAATTTATCTTCTGTCCACGCGATTTGTCTTCTTATAGAATAGAATATATCATCTGTCCTCTCGATTTGTCTTCTTTTCATGAAATACGTCTTCTGTCCACTCGATCTGAGGTCTTCTTATAGGAGCACTCCAGAGCTTTCTGTAACCATGTTAGAAAAGACTGCAGTTGTTCCGTGAGACAATTTTTTTACTATTATAGGGCTATAAAACGTGAAGGCCCGCCATCTGATAACGCACAAATCCCTCTCTAAAATGTGATTTGGCCATACATGAATTCCACACGATTCAGAGGTAAACGTCTTAACCACTCTTATATGAGCATAGGAACCTCCGTGGCCGAGGGGTTAGCAGGCAGGCTCGGCGCAATGACCCAGGAGCCTCTCAACAATGCGATGAGTTCAAGTCAAGCTCAAACTGGCTTTCCCTCCGGCCGTACGTGGGAAGGTCTGTTCGCAACATGCAGATGGTTATGGGCTTTCCCCAGGCTCTGCCAGGTTTCCTCCCAGCATAATGTTGACCGCCCTGGTATAAGTGAAATATTCTTGAGTACGGCACAAAACTTAAATAAGTATGTATGAGTTTAACACTTGAAAGAATTACTTAATTTGTCATTTGCGTCTGTCCATTTCTTACCATTTTATATATGTGACCAGGCTTCTCCCTTCCCTTTGCATTTTTGCAAAGTGTTTGTATGTTAAAGGTGATGACAACACAGCGTTTTAAGTAATTGTAAACTAGTGACGTCTAATAAATTGCGACTAACCTCACTGCATTTTTCTTTTACCTATTTCTGCCTAAACAATGGTGTGGAAATATTGAACATTTCGTGTGTTTCAGATATCTTGCTTATCTTACTGATTGCGTCATGCCTGGCTATTTATTTAGTTTTATCGGGAGGGGAGGAGCATGGAAAGCAACCTTCGGTATGGTCGGTTCCTTACTTACGAGGTCTCTCGGTTGAAAAGTTTCCATTCTTGGTTCCTAGTCAGGCCCCTCGTGTTGGGAAAAAGTGCGGACCTGTACCAGGGCGTCTGTTTACTCCGGGAAATGGAAGGCTGGGAAACATCATGTTTGGATACGCCGCCACGCTCGGCATTTCTCGCCGACTGGGAATGACTCTTGTTCTGCCATCTCACAGCAAGCTGTTTGACATCTTTGAGGTGCATGCAGATACGATCGTGAATGTAACAGAGGCTAAACACGGCATCCGCTATGAGCGATTTGCATCTGCCTATGATCCAAAATTACTGGAAATCCCATGTGAAAAGGACATTTTTGTTTGCTGTTATCTACAATCTTGGAAATATTTCACGGGCTATGAGAATGAGATTCGCATACAGTTTCGATTTCGTCCAAGCATTGTAAGTAAGGCCCAGTCCGTCTGGGACTCAGTGATTTTTCCTGCGACAAAGTGGAATTCCTCCACCCTACTGAAAGACCAAGGAAGCATGAGGGTGGGAGAGCCCCGTGGGGCGGAAAGACCAGTCTTCGTGGCGGTCCATGTCAGGAGGGGGGACAAGGCCCATCATAAACAAACTATCAAAATGGGTCACAGAGTAGCCAGTGAAGAATATTTACAAAATGGCTACCGTTTCTTCCTCAATCGCTACAACAACAACGTCATCTTCGTCGTCTCCTCGGACGACCAGGCCTGGGTGAAGAAGGTGGTGCCGTCAGGGATCTCGGTGTTTGTGAGTTCTAATCGGCCGGAGGTAGACATGGCCGTGCTGAGCCGCTGTAACCATACCTTGATGACAGTGGGCACATATAGCTGGTGGGTGGCCTGGTTGGTCAATGGCACCACTGTATATTACAAGCACTTGTTTCAACCTGGATCGTACATTGCCAAACACCACAACAACACGTTAGCAGACTGGGGTCCTTCCTCAGTGGATCGGCATGGAGTAACATAGGCCTATTCACGTCAAAGGAAAAGATCACATAGCCTATGAAAGTACAACTGGTACACAGTATTGTGGCAAAAATGCACATATACATAATTTTGTCCACCAGCAGTATACAAATTATGTAATTTGTGCAACACGTGTATAAGTGGTACCGAGCCCAGTCTGTCTACCAGTGATGCCCAAGTCATTGTGGGTAAAGATGTGATATTTTTAGAGAGCAAACATGAAGTGAGCATCCACAGAAATGCAAATTGTGTCTAAAATATATTTACTATTTCAGACATTTTCCCCATGAATTAGATGCAATCAAATGTTCGAATTGTAAAGTGGACTTGATGGACCATACTGCTAGTGGCAAGGTATGCTCCGAGCTCCGACAAAAAGTTTAAAAAGCATAATTTTCTCCCGGGCTTTGTTAGGTTTCCTTCCCCCATAATACTGGCCGCCGTCGTATAAGTGAAATGTTCTTGAGTACGGTGTAAAACAGCAAATAAATAAATAAATAAAAAGCATAATTTGCTGTGTGTGATTTAGCACAATCGAATTATCGCAGTTCAAAGTAAACAAAATCGCAAAAGTCCGGCCATTTTATCAGATTTAACCAATCATGTGCGGGTTATTTCTGTAACACAAGGACGCAAGTGTTTCCGCTTGTGTCAACTGAATCTTTCCCATTTAGCCACCTTTGGAGCCCATTAGCGACCTTTCAGCGGGGGGTAATAACAGCTATTCCAACAATAATATAAAAGACAACATTGGCTCAAATGTAACCCTATAAATGCACCAATAAAGTATCAGACAAGAAGTTAAAAAAAAAACATAATTTTCCCCTGGGCTCTGCTCGGTTGTCTCCCGCCATAATGCTGGCCGCCGTCGTATAAGTGAAACGTTGCTGAGTACGGCTTAAAACACCAAATAATTAAATGAATAAATAAATAACTACATGAAAAGCATAATTTGCTGTGTTTATGACTGAGCGCAAACGAAATATCGCAATTCAAATGTCAACTGAACCTTTGCCGTTTAGCCGCCTGGTGTACGAGTGCCGCGACATCGTGTCTCCGGTTGAGGTAATTTGGCGCATCCTATGACCCAGTAAGAATTCCAGATTCGATGGTTTTAGCGTTATCAAGCACGTAAGAAAAAATGTTTGTTGCCGTTGAGGTTTGCTTCCGAAATGGCAGTAGTTATAAGATCTGTATTCTTGTTTTTTAAAATCTGTGTTTGGAATGGGCAAAACTACTTGTCACGAGACAGTCTATATATCCAAACAAAAGTTAAATTTGGGTCATATAAAAGGCCAATCCTATAATTCAAACATTGAATGCACTCTTTAATAAAATTCTGTAAAATACACGAAATGTAAAAAAGACTACAGTACAGCATAGAAAGTAAAACCAGGGCAGTGACAGTTGATAGATAGTTGACAAATGGTCACATGTAACCGGTGAAATACGGCCTCTCGTCAGTTTATATATATATCGTCATTGCTCATAATCTGACAGGTGGGGAGGACTTAGTGGGGGTGTTTAATGCAGTGCCTGGAGTAAAGAACCGACACTTGGGAACGTTTATGACCAAATTTCTCACGTAACGCACAGATATGCCACAATGGTAAAAGGCAAGTAACTCACTTCAACGAAGGTTACTTTTGAGGCCGTTTCGGTGGCCTAATGGTTAGAGCGTCCACCTCGAAGTCGGGAGACGACGGGATCAAAGCCGGGAGATCCCGAGATCAAACCCGTGTTGGATCATACCAAAGACTTTTGGTACTTGTTGCTGCCTCGTTTGGGGATCAGCACTGAGAGGTTAGAGCAAGGAAACACGACTGGTTGGCCCAGTGTCAATGTTATGTGACTGGGTGGGGTGTGATGTATGGTGTCTTCAGTGATATGGTGATATTTCAGTGGTGACAGCACCTTGGCGACATGGACTCGCCCTATCACCCTGCCACAAGAAGACATGGTACATATAGGAAAACCTAACGACTCCTTGTCGTCATAAGGCTGTTAAACCCCAAGCATACACACATAGGCCTACATTTAGAAACGGCCACGTGCGAATCGTCGACCACATTGTCATCAATGCACCGCGAATATGAGCTACGGGATCAACACGTCGTGCGTCCTCACGTGGGTTTAAGGTTACACATGCACAATTCAGGCAACTGGGTTCAAGATTTGCCACCGGACTGAAGAATGAAGGAGCACGTGGATACGTCAGGTTTTTAAAAGGCCCCGGGTTCAGGCCCAAATAAACAGAATGTCTTCCACAGCCCACCCCTGTACAAATGTGAACGTGAACAAAAAATAGGCCGCTCACGATGTGTCAAGATTACCATCAAAGTACACCAATATAGTATAGGCGTTTTGCATGACAAACTCGTAAATCAGCATGGGAAGCACGTAAATCTGCAAGACAAGCACGGAAATCTGCATGACAAGCACGCAAATCTACTTGACAGGCACGCAAATCTGATTAGGATGCTTTTCGAAATTTTATTTCAATCTTGTCATTTCGTCTCCAACCAATGTAACCGCTGTAAATCCCGACTAAAACTGTATACCCTAATGTTACTGATAAAGTATTTAATTTGACACAATGAAAATTAGAACTGTGGTTTAATTATGTAGAATTTTTCTACACAATACACAAACTGGATTACACCGATAGGCCAGTGAGTTCATATGACATGTTGTAAGCTATAGAGAAATTCTCAATGGAATGTTAACGACAACACTGTATTAAACCACGGGGTTCAAAACTATACGATAACAACACATATAGGTCTGATGTCAAATGAATATGAATAATTAAGAATACGAATCAAAAATAAAGCGGAAGAAAAATATGCTTTTTTATCAAACATTATTATACGACTTTTATTTTAGAAAATCGTCTTAATTTAATTTCCGTATATTTGAGAAGATATATATGAACAATCACCACCAAGAATGTTAGTTAATATATTCAACACCCTGAAAATGAAAGTAATGTCTTTTACCCCGTTCACATAGCCAAACTTTAAACCATATCAAATCTGAACTGGTTTAAATCGAAACCAGTTGTAAAAATGCGTGCGTTCACACGAATATATGGCCAAGCCGGTTTTAAGTCAGGATTTGACCGTTCACACGGTCACATTTAAGTAATTATGACGTCATCCTGCCCTCTACCTACCCGGGCCTTAAAGTCACGTCGCAAACTGGCTCAAAGCCACTATCTCAAGTTTAACCAGCTTAACGATGCCCGTGTGAACGGGGTTTTTGCCTTTGATCATGTGTGTAAACAAGAGGACAAGAAAAACAGACATACTAACAACATAACGACACAAAACAACCATCCACGCCATTCAAGGAAGACAGAAGGAGTGGGACTGTTACCCACAGTATATACTATACCACTCAATGAGTGTTCTTTTGTAGTCTTACGTTAAGCGAATAGCGCGGTCGGAACTCCTATTTTAAATTGACTTTCGAATCTGGAAACAATTTCACAAGACAACACTTCCGATGTATCTTATTTTCCGGACATGATGTAAACCACAGATTCGAAGGTCGTTTTGAACGTGTTACTTTTGCTCAGAAATGGACAATCCACGACACAATCCTTGTAGATCAGTTTAGAAATGTTCGAAATTCCACACTTCTCTGTGGTTCATCCTAGCATTTCCTAATACTTACAAACATGAGGCCACTAATTACGATAGTCTTATAAAATATGATCATCTCGGACTAGCAAAAAGCAGTCTCATTATATTTGGTCGTCTATGTCTACGGGTATACACTGAGCATACGCAATATTTACATCTTGGAGCCACTGTATGTTTAAGTTACATGCTCTGTGCAACGAGCAGAAAACTTGATAAAGTCATGCGCCTAAATCTCCAGCTATCAAATCGTCTGCCACAATTTACAGCCATCAAATCGTCTGCCATAATTTACAGCCGTAAAATCGTCTGCCACAAATTACAACGATCAAGTCTTTCACAACCTTCAATAAAACGAAAACTGTAACAATCTTCAACCATACAATCTTCTGTCCCAATCTACAGCTACAGAATCTTCTGTAGCAACTTACAGCTATTAAGTCGTCTGCCCCAATCTACAGCCATCCAGTCGTCTGCCGCAACACTAAGCTATCAAGCAGTTTGTCGCAATTTACAGCTATAAAATCTTCTGTCGATGCAATCTACAGCAAGTCGTCTGTCGCAATTTGCAGTTATAAAATCTTCTGTTATATGCAATTTACAGCTATCAAGTCGCCTGCCGCAATAATCAGCTAATAAGTCGTCTGCCGCAATTTACAGCTATCGGGTTGCCTACTGCAATCTACAGCCATCAAGTCGTCTGCCGCAATCTACAAGTATCCAGTCGTATGCCGCTACAGGTATCAACTCGTCTTCTGTAATCTTCAACAATCAAGTCGTGTGTCTCAGTCAAGTCGTATTCCGCAATTTTCAGCTATGAAATCGTTTGTCGCAGTCTACAATTATCAAGCCGTATGTCTAAATGTTCAATTATCAAGTCCTCTGTCGCCATGTTCAAGGACAAGATCGTCCCTTTTTGTAGTTAGCAATTTAGGTGCTTCTTTATGAGCAACAAATCCACCACCCACCCACTCCACACCCAACCCCCCAAAAAGAACAAAAATAATACTGCTTGGAACGTTTTGAAAATTCTATAAATCACTACATGCGTTTTCCTTTTTCTTCTATCTTGAACTAATCTTTCACGTCAATTTGCCCTGATTACCACTACAAAATCTTGATAAAACATCTTGTACAGTGTTACTCTATTGACAAAAATGGACGAATGTTTGCACTTAATTCACCATGAATACATCTGGAAAAGCTTTGGTTTAGAGAGTACCACATAATTCATGGAAAACATCAACATGCATGCATACCAATAAAACAGTCTCAGTCAAAAACACACACTTTAACATTTTTCCAAAAAAGTAAAATTCCCCTATATGCGTAGGACATAAAAGATCGAGAGTAAAATCAGAACAGCCACAAGTGCACGACTATGTGAAAGTTTACAAATGGTCACAAGTTAACCGTGAAATTGTAAATAACTTTTTCCCATGATATTGACGCTCTACCTGTATTCTTTCATTGGGGATTTCTTGTTCTAAAGTATGTTAAAATAACGTCTGTATGAAAATATAAGACATACGAACCAAAACGAGAGTCACCTATATGATAAAAAAAAACCCAAAATGGCACAAGCCTATAGTGAGAAACATTGCACACAAACGCGGTCTTTCTTCAGAGAAGTCACGGTATTCTCACTTCAAAGTTACAAAGGTTTTCTCAGTTTTCTCTATGAAATATATACGTGGATCTTCTAGCCTGGATTTTCAGGCGTAATTCGATCCTTTCAGAAACGTCACAAACGACTAGGTTCTAAGAGCTAGTTCGACCACAATCATACAAGTGAAACGTGTTCTTAAATAGCATAGTCTTAAGTTGCAAACTTATCTGTTAAAATGTAAGTGCGTGCATGCTGGTTTCCTAGCCGTAACATTATCGTTATTTGCGATTAAAATCTTGGTTTGGTGAGGTTAGGCCTGAAAGTGATTCCCACATAACTCTCATCCAGACATGAGGTTCCATACATGAGGTTCCATACATGAGGTTCCATGCCTGAGGCTTCCGGCAGCAGTCACTAAACATGAGGTTTCATGCATGAGGTCTCCGGCAGCAGTTACTAGATATGGGGTTTCGTGCAAACTTTGCCAACTACCACATAACTATATGTATATAATATATCTCGGTGAGCCTTCCTGGGAAGCAGATGGTTAAACATGTTAGCTGAAACAGTTCATAAAAACAGAGATGCATCAAACCAGCAAGCAGTAATTATTGACTTGAGACAAAATCCAGGTGCCATGAAAACAGTAACAGAGATGAAAGGAGTTGTTTATTACAGGTAAATTATCCAGGTATCAGGGTCATGACGCTTTGCCCAGGTCTATCTTCTGCTGAATTGCCCTCGCTGAATGATACACCATGGAATCCACCAGGCCCGCCACTACAACACACCGAACCACATGTGTGCATAATGATAACAACAACAGCAACAAAAACGACGACTACGACGATATTAGCAATAATAACATTCAACAACGACACTATAATAATAATAATAATAATAATAAAAATAATAATAATAATAATAATATCTTTATTAGTCAATTTACAACGAAACTGTCCTTCCCCAAGGTCTTCATACACAAAAGAATATTTAGGAAACATCTACTCCATTGTCATTTAACACAACACTAAACTCAGCGTCATATAGTTCCATTCACCATCCAAGATAGTCGATATGGGCAGGACTAAATTTATCAATATGTGCCCTAATTAGAGGGCAGTCGTATTAAGTCTACCGGACAACAAAAATTAACATTAGCAGAAGCACCTTACATACTAATACACATATTATTGTTTCTAGATTTCGATTTGTTTTTTCTTTTGGCAATACCTCGCATTTTTCTTTGTCTGTTCTTTGTGATATTACTCCGCTATATCCACTATGAACTGTTCTCATACAAACTAATCAGACTGCCCTCCCCTGTTCGCATATTTGCTGAAAATATTTTCCACTTCATTACCCATGGCGAACCTGATATACACTACCTGTTGAACCCTGTGCCGTACGTGCTTCGATTCCAACCTTATTTTTTATTTACCCTAGTTCTATTACCTTTTCACATCTGAGCGAGCATTTTTCAATGTGATTCATGCACTACTTCAGTTTGGTTTTGGAGACAGAACTGTCTTTAGTCTTTGTGTTGGCCTATTTCAGGGCTTCACAAAAAGCATAACTTTATCAGTTTATGCTGAACAATGCCCTCAGAATATGCTTGAATAAACATGAACAAAAAAAAAAAAAAGAAAAGGTCTGATGCATTCTAAGAGATTTATTGAAAGGCGTTTACTGAATGACGCATTCTGAGAAAAGACCTAAAGAATATATATATATCAGTGCCAAAAGTTATATTTTTTGATCGTTATAAATGAACTATTTTGCGTCAATTTTTAGGACAAATACATCATCTAGCTCACTTTTTTTTTGTTTTTTTTTTGGCTGCACTAAGAATAATTTATTTTATACACAAAAGCAATCAGGTTTTTTGTTGGAAAATGCCCAACAAAGAAACCATGGCATCTGATAACTCTTTAAAGCATTTCTCCTACAGAAATTACTTGTTTATTTATTTATTTAGTTGATTGGTGTTTTATGCCGTACTCAAGAATATTTCACTTATATGACGGCGGCCGGCATTATGGTGGGAGGAAACCCACAACCATCTGCAGGTTGCTGGCAGACCTTCCCACTTACGGCTGGGGAGGAAGCCAGCATGTGCTGGACTTGAACTCACAGAGACCGCATTGGTGAGAGACTCCTGGGTCATTAGGCTGTGCTAGCGCGCTAATCAACTGAGCCATGTAGGCGCCCCAGAAATTACTTAGCCGAGATTCTTGTACTTATCTTCTCATACTTAAATGGATACGTTTTAATGTTTATTAAAATGTCTTTCTTTTAGTGTGCTTTTAGATGCTGCACATTTAAAAACCATTGTGTTCCAAAATCCAAGGTGAACAAGCCATAAAGTTTTGATCAAGCTCAGATATTTTTCTGAATAGTATCTGGTCAAACTTGAGCTAAAAAAATGCAAACACACAAACAAAATAACACAAAAATGTAACTCAATGACCATCATGTATTTACTCCGATATTTTCACTTTCAGTTTTGAATCAAAAACCTCTGTACACCTAGTTCAATTTTAAGCCACAATCATCGATTTAATCATGTGCTTACCTGTAAATATACCTCCAACTATCGCACAGACTCCAGTTAAAAAGTGCATGAAGGACCTGAGCAGGGGAGAAAGAGATTTACAGGGCTGTGATAAATACACAAGAAACAATGTCTGCTTATTTATTTATTTATTCATTTATTTCATTGGTGTTTAATGTTGTCCTCAAGAGGTTTATGGGTGAAGGAAATCAGAGTGCCCAGAGTAAACCAACTGAAACAGCAATGCAGTAATGTAATAAATGTAAATCATGTAATAAATGTAAATCATGTAATAAATCGGTGTGATAAGCTTCGTAGTTAAATACCATCATTCACACACTGAAATCCTTTTTCGTTAGCTTTGTTCCATAGTATTTCCTTCACATAATTCTAAAACAGTCCACCAATTTTCTCTGGGAATTGAAATAGCTCTTCAAGGATTTGTAGGATTACTGAAGTTACTGAAATCAATGTATTAATAAAAAAAAGTCACTGGTCTCACTCCATGGAGAAATTTGTCTCACCTCTGTTTTTCTGTATACTTCACCATCATTGGAGACAACTCGTACATGAAAAACACTCCAGGCAATCCTGACTCGCCCGAAGAATGAGATACAACTTTTGAGTGCTTTGTCACAGAAAACTGATTTGTGTACAATGTCTGAAAACAAAAAATAAATAGCACAAAACAGTTAAGAATATAGATGTATACTAAATTGTAAAAGTTTTTTTTCCACACATTTATCTAATACATGTATATGAAGATAACTGGAAACAAGGACAAAATTCAGTTTTAAGATTTCCATCCATTCAAGTGACACTAAAAAATGTAAAATCTGAAAAAAAAGAATGAAATGAAAAATCCATGTCTTTATTTTCTCCATTCTTGAGTTTCCTATGATCTTCCTGTTTTCAGGGCTTTCTGATCATATAACTAAAGTGTCTATCAAAAAGTGACAAGTAGTCATAAAAAATATATTATTTACTAGTATTTCATTTTTTTATTTATGAATTCATTAATTTTCTCCCTACCTGTCCTGTTGTCTTGACGTATGTTGTTGGAACAACTTTCACAAAGTACTGGTACATCATTTGTACTGAAATAAAGAAAAAGAAGATATATTATGCTTACCAATAAATCCTGTTATTTACAGTTATATTTAGTGTTAAAAGTGACCTGAAATTGAAGTACAGCTTTCAAAATACAATCATGTATTAATTAAAAAGAAAAAAAAAACAATATCTGAATTTCCCACATTTACTTCTGCTTCTATCTAAAAGATTTCAGTCACAGCATATTAACTTTAACTCAGATATATTTACTTCAAAATCTTCCTCGATCCCAAAGATTTATGAGAAGAAAAAATATTTAAATACATGAATAAAACACGTACACATGTAACACACCGCACCAACCTGAATTATTGAAAAACTAAAATCACAATTGGGCCAAGCCGGGAATTGAACCCGGGACCTCTCGCACCCGAAGCGAGAATCATACCCCTAGACCACTTGGCCAGCACGCTAACAACCGCTACATTTACGGTATCATCAACGGCCTAAGAATCGCAATTTTCATTCGCAGTACCTGTCTTCATCTTCACATTTACTTCAATTTGACCAACAGCCATGACAAATACAAATAACCAAAATCTGAATCCACAAAAATTTTCCATGAAAACAGCCTAGCATTCAGTCAGTCCGGTTGTTTACGTCAGCAATTATTTAGCGGAAATGTACGAGACTCGTCGACATGCAACTTCCGGTTTAAATTTTGCCATCAAGTGCATCGCAAAATTTACAAATAAAAGTCCCCGCCGTCATAAATTCTCGACAGTGAACGGTAAGAATCGTTTCAGTGCTTGAGATAATAAGAATACCTATTTGCAAAGGTACCGTTCGTTTAATGTGAAACGATAAAAGCTTGGTTTCGTTCAGTTGAACATCAAACTCAAGGGCAATGGTCCAGGCAACAACAACAACTTCACGTGTTTCCGTGCGACACGATCTTGCGCTATTTTCAATCTGTGAGCCGGAAGGCATCTCGTTTAGCATGGACCAGTTTTCATAGTAATCAATGGAAGGGCATCAGATATTAGCATTTTCAGGACTATAACACACACAGTCGTTCTACAGTTACATTTCATGTGATAGTCTCAGCTGAACGTCTTTCAAAGTTGCGGCTATGACCTGGTATTTCCCATCAACGTAAATGTAAATCACAATGTTCACTGTTCATTTCCAGAGCCCGTAACAATGCCTGCCCCTCCCCCCAGTGGGTACACCATGGGGCGCTCAGGCCCCAGCTGTTTTGACAGGATGAAGATGGGATTTATGATCGGTTTCTGTGTAGGCATGGCGTCTGGAGCATTGTTCGGTGGTTTCACTGCATTGAGGTGAGCGTGAAAAGATTGCAACTTCTGCCTCAGTTAGATCACACGTCAACCTAACCATGAGCAGTTTCTGTTTGAAATACTGTGTAGTTACACATCTTGCACCTTCATCGCTCAGCATTGTGGGATGGAAGTGGGGGTATGGTCTACAAACAAGATGTTGGTGAAGTTGCCTGTGTGGTGTTCTGATAATTTTTCATCCAGTAAACTGTCGAATTTCATTTTTTTTTTTTGGATCAGAGGACTGGTCCTGTATTGGCATGGGAAGGTCCGAAGATATATATTTTGCAGAGTGTAAATCATTTTTCTGACACTTATTTTGCTTGATCCATGTTAGTGCCAGTACATCTGTGTAATTTTAGTAAAATGTTTTTATTTTAATCTATAACAATTAACTACAAACAAAATTACTATGGTTATTTAAATTTGATAGCCTGGTTTTAAAAACATTGTGTACGAGCAGAAAAATGTTACTAACTCAATAACACAAGTCTGCAAGTAAGCACTTGTAACACTGGGCCCAGTTGTTCAAAAGTGTGTTACCATTAAGCCCAGTATTTTCTGTAGACCAGGCTAAAGCGTCATTTACTTTGTAAAGGTTTAAGCTTGGCTTGAATAACTTTATTGCACTCTGGCCTCTGTACATTGATAAACCAGACTGCATTAAAGCAAATTGGACAATTCAAACAACATAACGAGGCCAAGTCAGGAAATGAAGCCTGAACAGGAAGAAAACATTTCAGAGAATGCAAAATTATATAAGTGTATTTAGGCAACTTATTATTTGCGATGGTGTCATAAAATATTTCATGGACACTGGCTTAAATTATGAGTTCTAATTGTTATTGTTACACTATATCCTCATCCTTTTAGCATATGGAAGAGTAAATTTCAGTGCAATTTATGCATATTTATAATTAGGTTTAGACAAAACTACATTTGTCAATTTCGGGGCTTCACAGTATAATTATATCAGTATAATTTTATCAGTCCACTTAGAAGAATGTCCCCAGAATTTGCTTGATTAAACACCTTGCAAACATATGAAAAATTTGAAGAATAACAGTATTATAATATACATGTATAAAGATATACACATATGCAATTTTCTAGATTAACTTTTATACAAACATTGTGGTTTTTTAGTTTTAACTGTTTTAGTTATTTTCATGTGCTTTTAAACATGTGTGACCATTTTTGTTTCATTGTTGATCTTTTCATTACCTTACTGATAGTCATTCCTTATTTTCAACTCCAGGATATGGCTGAAATATTGCCGATGTGGCGTTAAGCCATAGTCGTTCATTCATTCATTCATTCATATAGGTGATATAGATGTGATCAAGTGGTTCAGTGTTATAGAACACAGCAATTTTATCACTTGTCCTTAAATATTAGATTTGCAAACTGAGCATGCGTTTTGATTGTGTTTGTAGGTATGGAATGAGGGGAAGAGAACTTGTACAGAACGTAGGAAAAACAATGATTCAGGGTGGAGGCACATTCGGAACATTTATGGCAATAGGAACAGGCATCCGATGTTAACACTTGCTAAATTCTGGGATCAAACAGGATAAAACTTTCCTTCCTACAGCGTGTGGAAATTTACTGGAGGCCGACAACCAAGGCTTTTAAGGCATTCAAATGGACGATGTTCTGGTTGCCATGAGGATGTAAATTTCCTGATGCCGTTTTTGTTTATCTCATGTTTCACTCCAGCAGCGTCCATTTAGGCATAGTGTTGGAGAAATGGAGAAGGGGACATTACCTCTACCAGTTACTAATTATGGCATTCTACTTTACGTATTACATGCACATAGCAAATCAAAACCTGAAATTTAAGATTAAGAACCACACAACAGTACTGATAATATGTGTATGCTGTGAACTTTTTTTTCAAGACCTGAACATTATGGATTTTGGGGGCAATGAAATGGAATGGAAGTGTGCCGTGCTGGATGTTGAGTTGGATAAAAAGAATTAAAAAGATAGACAAAACTCCTGGCCAATCAAAAATGTTCAAAATCTAAATCTCATGCAACTTAATGGTTTAAGAATCCAATCTCAGCAGCTATGCCCTACATCCTGATACATGTCTGTGTTGAAAACCTTGATGGGACAGTTATATTTATGGCAGAAAAGCTTACAATATCATGCATGGCCAAATCTGAAAGTTAAAGTATGCACGTCAGGATTCCCATGGAAAAGAATGTGATTTTTGTAGACAATATTTTTGGTGTTGTAATAATACAGCAATTTAAATAAAATGTTACAAGTGTATTGAAAGATGAAGTTTGTTGAATTTACTTTGAACTGAGATATCTCATATTACACAAATAAAATGGTGCGCTTTATAAACTTAGTAGGATGCTGAGTCGATGCATGTTTTGGTCTAGTGTTGTCTTTTAACATGTAAGCGTGAGAGTACGGAGAGATTCTGAAAGTGAGTTCCCCGAAAGTCCTGCCACCTTGTTGATCAGAGTGATTGACAGATGAACAACAACGATAAGTGAAATATTCTTGAGTATGGCATAAAACACCAATCAAATAAATAAATAAATCTATTAACACCACTCTCAAGAGTTTTTCCCTTATACGACAGAAGTTAATTTTATGGGTGAAGGAATCCAGAGTTTCCAGGGTTAAACCTACGACCACTGGCAGCTTACAGACAAACTCTTCCATGTATGACTCACAAACATGCACACCATACAGGTGAAGTGATCTTCAACGAACGTTTGACTCTGAAAACAATCACAAGAGCACTAAAAGGCCAGCACCTTAACCACTCAACCCTTACCCACTTCCAACACAACAGATTTAAAACTTCAAACTTTCTCCATAACAGTTTGGGCATAAGGCTTTATTTCAAAACCACCCTTTTCATCTCTTGTACAAAATATACCTGGAGATTATTTATTTATTTGATAGGTGTTTTACACTGTACTCAAGATTATTTCACTTGTACGATGGTGGGAGGAAAGCTGGTAGAGCCCGGGGCAAATCCACAACCATGCGCAGATTGCTAGCAGCCCTTCCCACGTACAACCAGATAGGAAGCCAGCAAGAGCTGAACTTGAACTCACAGTGACCGCATTGGTGAGAGGCTCGTGGGTCATTGGGCCGCCCTGGTGTGCTAACCATGGAGATCTCCCCTCACTCACTCCCCACCCCCACCCCCTCACTCACCCTCCTCCCCCCTGTGGAGATTCCTGAAAAAACAATTTGTTACAAAAAATGTAGCTTTCCATGCAATAAAGATTCTAGAAGGGAGAGTCTCCTACCTTCAGTGGCCTTCACATTTAGTCCATCTAGAGGATTCACAATGCCCGGGTAATCCTTCCCAAAAGACAGGTGGTTGATTTTGTGCGTGATGTTGAACTGAAAGAGGATGTAATTATTCATTTATTTATTTGATTGGTGTTTTACGCCATACTCCAGAATATTTCACTTCTATGACAGTGGCCAGCGTTATTTACGAAGGAAACTAGGCAGTGCCTAAGGGAAATCCACGACCATCTCCAGACTGTTGGCAGACCATCCCACATACAGTACATGCAGACAGAACTCAGCATGAGCTGGACTTGAACTCACAGCCACGCGCTGCACACTAACCACTCGGCCATGGAGGCCACCAGTAGATAGTTAAGGGGACGGAAAAACTGGCAAAGGTCTGAGCATACCAGATACAGAAAAGCAGCTCTCCTATTTTTATGTGCTGACAGATGGAGTTCTAAGATTGGTGGGTAATTGTGTACAGACTGATCCTTGGCTAAATATCTAATACTGAAAGAGAGGGCCTATCACTCAATGAAAACGCCTGTTCTCAATAAGTGAAATTCGCCACTACTGGGCAGCCATGGTCAATTTAGCACCCAGTCGAGAACAGTGGCCTTTGAAGTTTGAGGCTGCAGCTGCTTTGCACGGCCCAAAAAAAAAACCGTCAACATTTCAAAGTAACATTCTTTATTTTGCATTTTTAGTTTCTCCTTTGTGTTTACTATAAGTCACTGTGAACGATGACAGAATTTCCAATGCAGAATTTCAATGAAACAGATATATAATGCAGTGAGCATGCCACCGCTAGGTTAATCATAGGTAGTTGAGTGAAAATTAGCACCCAGCTCTGTGAGATGTTGCAATATTTTTAGTAAAAAAAATGGCAGCCGTCTGAAATGCGAATGTGACTTAATGGGCCTATAAGAGATACAAGTTCTTGAGGAATTCTGCGTGGGGGTACTTCCTGTCTGTTAGCAGAGTTTAATACTTTCACTACATGCTGTAAATCATTCAATCAATGACTATAAATTCCATGCAGTGTTACAAGCTCAAGTACAGAGTTAATTCTCACCTTTTGCCCTGCAAAAGCTTGAAGATCGTGCACTGAAAACAATAATTAGATGCTTTGATTAAAAACGTAATTGTGAAAGATCTTTTGGATCACATACTACACAATTTTCACTGAAATTTCCCTCTGAGCATCTTAAATTTTCAAAGTGCTTTAAATTTACTGAACTAAGTGCATTTATTTGCTCAGAGTTTTCAACTTTTCGGTTGGTCTGATTTATGGGTGGGGAAAACCGAGTAGAACCCCATGGGACCTTACCTCACCTTACATGACACAACTTCGACTTAAAAGGATTACACTAGTCTCAAAACCTCTTTGTCTTAAATGCAAGGTTAAATGATCATTATCGAGAAAGTCTGAATTGTTTTCGTAGATTGTTAAATAATTGCAGCATCAGGGGGCTAATACGGAAGCAAAAGTCATTTTCACTTTCGACTGGCGTGACATCAAGCACGAACACGTGGTATCACCATATGCTGATGTATGACCACTAATCACGCTGTACTTGAACACAATTCTACGGACATTCCGGCATAACTGCCTTCATGTGTGCATGCCTGATTCAACATCACATACAAAACATCATGTTTTTCAAAGATGTTGTTTTTGACGACTCTTTAGTTTTTTTGCATTAAATACTTCTAAATAATACATCCTTTTGAAAGATGGTGTGAATTTTGTTGCAATGAATTCTTTTCCATTTTCCCGCCGTATTCCTGTCAGAACTCAAGAATTTTAATGCTAAAGCTGAATTACTAGTTGGGGAACCATTATCTGCTGGGCAAAGTGAGTGAGTGAGTGAGTGAGTGCTTGGGGTTTAACGTCGTATTGAACAATTTTTCAGTCATGTGACGACGAAGGAATCCTTCGGGTGTATGTAATGTGCCTCCTTGTAGCAGGACGGATTTCCACTACTCTTTTATATAGTGCTGCTTCACTGAGACGCCTTACCAAAGGCAAGTAAGCCGTCCCGCCCAAGCCATTATGCTGCTACAGGTCAACCAGTCCTTGCACCATCCCCTTCATGCTGAACGCCAAGCAAGGAAGTTACAACTTTGGTGTGACTCGACCAGGGATTGACCCTGGATCTCCCGCTCCCAAAGCAATACTTCTTCGTAAAATCAAACAAGAGATAAAAACTTACCATGAACATGATGCTGCTGAAAACTCTTACCAGGTGCAAAATGGAAATTTCCTGCAACCTACAATATACACAAACATATAAGCCATACAATATACAAAAACATATAAACCATACAATATACAAAAGCATATAAACCATACAATATACAAAAGCATATAAACCATACAATATACAAAAACATATAAACCATACAATATACAAAACCATATAAACCATACACCAATGTTTTCATACAGGACAAAATTTAAGTAAGTTTCCAGCATGAAAACAAAATTGACGAAATTTTATTTCTAATTTTGAACGGTAATATTTGCACAGACAAGGCTGATATTTTGAAAAATATAATGATTTGGCAATTGTCTTTGCTGTTAGCCATTTTCTGACAAAAATCTCCAGCATAAGCACTCAAGATCCTTCAAAAAACAATTTTTGAAGTGGCGTATATATAATATAATGCAGACAGTATCTGAGTTTTGGCCACATCTGAACTTCTTCAAAAATACAGGGCCAGAATGAGTAATATAAATGGATTTACTATTTATTATTATCTATTAATTACTGACTGATATTATCAACTACGATAAATAAATCTGAACTCTTCCGTTACACCATTACACGTGTGGTTATTACCATAGTCTTCATTATCAACAATGGAGGAGTTTTGTTGTTGTACTCTTTTATAGCTAAAGGTAAAAAAGTCCTACTGTATCATATGACCTGCAAAAAATGTTAGACAAATATTACTAATCACATTTAACACGGGCGTCTGACAAAAGGTTCACAAGAAATTATTCAGAGTAGATGAACAATGGAGAAAACTGTGGAGCTGAATCCTTGTGAACTTTGGAAATTCTTAGAGGAAAGACGTGTCATTTGTTGCTCTAGCTCATGGTGGGAATGAATGAATAAATGCTTGGGGTTTAACCACGTACTTAACAATTTTTCAGTCGTATGACGATGAGGAGTCATTAGGTGTGTGTACATATACTGTGTGTTCTTGTGGTGGGGCGAGCCCATGCCGCCACTGGAACACAGTGAGTTAAGTCACTGGTAAATAATGTCAACAAACGTTGCCCAACATTTTTCACAACTCACATGATACAGCAGGGCTATTTGTACCTTTAGTAACAAGAGAGTTTGAACTTGAAACTCCCCTATTTCAACACAATCCATGGATTTTCAAACATTGATTCTTCACCAATGCCATATAGGTCAAGAAACCCATATTTTTCTTTCACCTTTTAACAGTGCCTATAAGAGTGTTGTCCCTTTGTCAGAACTCTCCTGTGGTTTTCTACATTTAGTCATAGTTAAGGTATATGGAAGGACACTATCAAAGGACTTCACCTTATTGACTTGTAGGTAGCCCATAACTTGACACCCCTCATTTTTCTGTGACATCATTTTGTCACTCCAGCCTTCTCGGTCACACTGCTCTATTCCATCGGGGTTGTTAAACGCCCAGCCTTTTTTCCTGTACGCCTCTCGTACCTCCTCACAAGTGTTACAACATCTGTAATTATAGAGTCAATCATTGTCACACCTGTACAGGTATGTTTATATACAAAGTGATCATACTGCATGACCCATAAATCTCACCCAGTTCCCTCCTCTGGCTGTGTAATCGCAGTTAGTACTGGGCAGTCTTCACTTAGTAGCAGAGAAAGGCTAATCAACTGTGCATTCCTGGATAAGAACGCACAATGCCCGAGGACTTTATTCGGGAATAGACAGCTACGAGGTCTTTCTCCCACCAAAAGGGTTGCATTAGTGTTACATAATAAATGATTTCTGTGTTTAGTGGCGGAAGGAAGTGAGGATAGGAAGTGCACAGATAGAACGAAGGCTATGTTTAGTTATGATTCTTTATGTATAGCGAAATGGCCCAGATATGTTTTAGGAAAAGTCAGGCTGCCATACATCAGCCTGTAACAGGCTTCATCATAACATCTTTTAACCATGCTGTTAGCTCTGCTCTTTACGATTTATTTATTTATTTATGTGATTGGTGTTTTACACTGAACTCAAGAGTATTTCACTTATACAATGACACCCAGCATTACGGTGGGAGGAAAATGGGGCAGAGCCCTTGAGAACTTAACAACCATCCGCAGGTTGTTGTCAGACCTTCCCATGTTCGGCCGAAGAGGAAGCCAGCTTGAGCTGAACTCACACTGACAGCATTGGTGAGAGGCTCCTGGGTCACTGCCCTGCGCTGGAGAGTTAACCATGGAAGGCCCCTCCTTACAATTTCTATCTTATCGTTTCAATATTTGTATCCAGTTTCAATAGTGACTGGAGCAGCACTTTGAGCTTCTCCTGAGGTTCCATGATTAAACCTGCCTATATAAACACGAAATGACAAAACGCAACAAAGATTGGTTGCTGTGAGATGACACAGACTTAACCTAAATATCGCTGATTGCTTTTTAAACCCTCTGGTCTGGAATTCAAAATAATAACAATATACCAGCACTGACAATCATGAATTGTACTAGTGTAAAAGATCATCAGACGTTTGTATTTCACCTGAAGTTTAGATTTTTTCAAATGATACATTTTGCTCGATTCTAAAGGATTTATCCACCATTTTTTTAATTTGATTAATTTCCTATCAGAAAAACTTCAGTGTTGGCATGAAAAGTATCACTTTAACGCCTTCTGAAAGTGCCAGACTTTAGGTGGCATTCGGTATGTTTGTATGAATGTACGCATGGGGTTTACTTTGTACTTAACAATTTTTCAGTCTTTTACTTTGGGGGCCTCCGTCACTCAGTCGGTTAGCGCGCTAGCACAGCGTAATGACCCAGCAGCCTCTCATTAATGGCTTCCTCTCTGGCCATACATGGGAAGGTCTGTCAGCAACCTGCGGAAGGTGGTGGGTTTCCCTCGGGCTGTGCCCAGTTTCCACTCACCATAATACTGGCCGCCGTCGTATAAGTGAAATACTGTTGAGTACGGCGTAAAACACCAATCAATCAATCAAATAAATAAATAAATAAATTCACTGTTTTGACAAGGACTGAAATACAGCAGATGCCCTCAACATTATTTAATACTCACTTTTTATCAACAGTTTCAGCCCCGTAACAACTTTCACAACGATCTGGATCTAAATCTTTTTTGACAGCCTGCAAAAAGATTGACACATTTGGGTATTTATTTTTTTGATATGTGTTTTCTGTGTTGTACTCAAGAGCTTAAAAAAACATATATTCCTTTAGCTTGCATCAGACAAAAAGTTTCTGTTTTCAGTGGACAACAACGGTCACCAGGGTGTATTCTCCCATATCCTGCAGCCGATGCCATATGTGTCTGTTGACTAGATTATCTCCCTTTGTTCGGCTAACGTGATTTGCCAGTGCATCAACAATCAGCCCAATGAATAAGGACAATCTGTATTCCCAGGGTCTTGGGAGTTCACACAGATTTAGGCGACATACGGCGGGGGCTCTCGAAAACTACACTGGCTAAAAGCTGTGATTATAATATGATAGGTGTTTATGTATATTCATTCTACTAGCAACTGTGAAATAATGCCCTTTACCTATGTAAGTTTGCAAAAGCCCCCACCTTGTCTCCTCTATATCTGTATGAACTCTCTGACACCCTTGAAATGCCAATGGAGCTTATTGATGGATCATTCGCATGGACCATTTGCGTAAGGATGAGTTCGTTATGCAGTTTACTCACTGAGACGAATATGGAAATATATGGTGTCAATAACCTTTGTATTGGGCTCGGTTAATGTCTTGATGTTGTTAACCGAAAACTCTTCTTCATGTGTGGTATGCTTTGATGTAACAACGTTGATTGAAGAGAGAGTATTAGGTTTGGTGAGTTTGGCATAATCTTGTTTCAAACCCTTTAAGTAAGTTCTCCAAGCGGAATGTTCAAAAAAAAACAAAAAAACAACAAATGTACTCCCCACAATGAAGGGTCACCACTGGTACTTTTTTTAAGGTGATGTGTGTGGTTTTCACAATGTTTTAGCTCTCATGGTGGACTAAAACTTGAAGAAATGTCATAACTAGGTTCTGTAGACTTAGTGGTGATCTCAAAAAGTTTATGTTCACATAGACAGACGGATGAATGGGTGACACCATACTGACCGTAATATAATGCAACCAGGGTTACTGACAAGTGAGTGATAAAAGAGGAACCACATGATCATATAACAGTCATATACACTCACTACAAATGGCATCTGTAGGGTGTTCACCATGGATTAAAGAGGAAGCACCCGAGAGTTTTGGCCCAAAATCCATATTCAATACTCAAATCAAATTTCTGTATTCACCTATAATACCTCAAATCATTGTCTTTCAAAAAATATCAGGACAAATACCTGTACTATTTATTGTTTAAATATGATTTCAAAGTTTATTACTGATTTTAAACAGTAACACATGCACAGAAAAAGACCAATATATTGTGAATATTTTGTAATTATTCGGGCTATTCTAAAATAATTCATACACATTTCTACATAGATGGAGGTCTTAGCTACACATCGGTGTTGGGAGATGTTTGCTACACATCCATGTTGGGAGATGTTTGCTACACATTCGTGTTGCGAGATGTCTGCTACACATCCGTGTTGGAAGACGTTTGTTACACGTCCGTGTTGGGAGATGTTTGCTACACATCCATGTTGGGAGATGTTTGCTACACATCCTTGCTGGGAGATGTCTGCTACACATCCATGTTGGGAGATGTTTGCTACACGTCTGCGTTGGGAGATGTTGCTACACATCCATGTTGGGAGATGTTTGCTACACATCCAGGTTGGGAGATGTTTGCTACACATCCGTGTTGGGAGATGTTTGCTACACATCCATGTTGGGAGATGTTTGCTACACATCTGCGTTGGGAGATGTTGCTACACATCCGTGTTGGGAGATGTTTGCTACACATCCAGGTTGGGAGATGTTTGCTACACATCCGTGTTGGGAGATGTTTGCTACACATCCATGTTGGAAGATGTTTGCTACATGTCCATGTTGGGAGATGTTTGCTACACATCCATGTTGGGAGATGTTTGCTACACGTCCGTGTTGGGAGATGTTTGCTACACATCCAGATTGGGAGATGTTTGCTACACATCCGTGTTGGGAGATGTTTGTTACACATCCATGTTGGGAGATGTTTGCTACACATCCATGTTGGGAGATGTTTGCTACACATCTGTGTTGGGAGATGTTTGCTACACATCCGTGTTGGGAGCAGTTTGCTACACGTCCGTGTTGGAAGATGTTTGCTACACGTTCGTGTTGGGAGATGTTTGCTACACATCCGTGTTGGGAGATGTTTGCTACACATCCATGTTGGGAAATGTTTGCTACACACCTGTGTTGGAAGAATTATCCTACACGTTCGTGTTGGGAGATGTTTGCTACACATCCGTGTTGGGAGATGTTTGCTACACATCCATGTTGGAAGATGTTTGCTACAAGTCCGTGTTGGGAGATGTTTGCTACACATATGTGTTGGGAGATGTTTGCTACACATCCGTGTTGGGAAATGTTTCCTACACTTCCGTGTTGGGAGATGCTTGCTACACATCCCTGTTGGGAGATGTTTGCTACACATCAGTGTCGGGAGATGTTTGCTACACATCCTTGCTGGGAGATGTCTGCCTTTGACCAAATCACTTACCTCCACAAACTGCTTGGATTTATCTCCAAGTCCTGAAATCACAAACAAACACAACGTTGTCTGAACCGAGAAAAGATTTTTCTTGTTTTCTCCGAGACATACCTAAGCAGTATCGGCATATATGTACAGCCAAACTGGACAAACACTGTCTTTGTAGCTCATATATAAAAAAACAAATTCTTCATAGTATTATATTCCTGTATATTGATATCTGTTAGTATTAAAATCCTGGGAATTTGCTATTAAGCATAGATCTGTCATTTTTGTGCACTGTTTATGCTATCAGTAAACCACAGAATGTTACCATCAATCATCTGTCATTTCTCTGTATTTTATGGGTTAAAACTGCTTACAACTGACATCATATGAAGGTTTGAGGTGCTCCAATGCAGAATAGGTCAATGTAAGTTCTTACATTTCTGAAAAAATGTAAGGTGTCAGCTTGCATAATGGTTAGTAGTAAACTTGATATGAAACCAGATACCTTCTTTATGAAGTCTGTCATCGATAGGATTTCCATCCAAATCAAGACGTTTTTTAAATAAGTTATGATCAACATCAATTTGTTGTTCTCCTGACACATCCATTGCATCTATGCTTAAATCTGTAAGAAAAGAAAAAAAAAAAAACAAAATTCAAAATATAAATAAAGACAGACCATACACATAAATATTGTTTGCAGAAATGAATGCATAAAAGGGTTGATCAAATATTGGCCAGGGATAATCATATCCTCAGAGATAATGTGTTGAGTAAGATTAGAACAAATTTTAGTTTGTTTCAGATGACAGAGAGATTGGGCTAGATACAAGTTGTGAGTTCAAATCTTACTCTAGCCAGAAGTTTCAGTGGTCTTAAGATTGTTACTTTAGTGTTGAAAATTCAATAGGTATACCCTGATCAGAATCATTTCCTTAAAACTCACCTAAATTCTAAAAACTGGGGTTGTTTAATTTCCTAAGGATTGTTGTACGCCAAATTTATTTATTTATTTTTGTATGTCTATTTGTTATTGATTTGTGTTTGAACTCACTGTTGAGCGGCTTGTATCAGACATCAACCACACATGGACCCATGTTGTAGTACAAGTCAGTTACAAATAATTCAGCAGATTTCATGAAGCTTAGGTGAATTTTTTTATTTTTACACTTGAAACTGCACATGGACTTGGACATAGTTTCAAGTAGAAAACTTATAAAATACATACAGACAAACTAGAACAAATCCGAATACTGATCTATTGCTAAAGTCTGTCAGGTTGTAACCACAGTATAAGTCACCTCTGGTTATGAACATTGGTGCTGATGTGCTGTTGGAAACACAATCTGGATTATTGTCACACATGAAGAAACTAAAACTAAATCTTACAGCCACAGGGCATTCTTGGGAAGATGATATCAATGTTGATCTTCAGTTTTTGACCCCTGGACGTGTCCACGAATAGCTCTGGCTGCACTTCCTTAGAGAGGTAATAGTTCAGCTCTGATAAAAACAGGATCAGCATCAGAATCCCACTTACAATGGTCACTGCAATGGATAAACAAATTACATCAACACTCAAAATGATCAAAGTTAAAAACTACAGGTAGATGACTCCTGTCATCATGCCTTCAGGCTTCAGGCCTTTATCTTTCATGAAATTTACAATACAGAAGTTGAAATCGTATGCTCCATGAGGTAAAATCATGAGCGTTAGCAATGCAACAAAGCTTTGTTAAAATTGAACCACACCACCATATCAACGGTAAATGAACTTTAGGGCTTAACCCCTAACCACTCGGCCATAGCGTGCTCTCTGAATTTTCTGTATTTGATTTATTCACTCAAAACTATTTCACTTATATGACAATGGCTACCATTATGGTGGGAGGAAATCAGGAACAGCCCGGGGAAAACCCATGACCATCCGTAGTCTGCTCATGGGTCTCTGTATAATATTATAAATCCCTTGCAATTGTCACTATGTCAGTGTTACACATTTACAGTGTCACGGTTCAGCTAGAAACATGTTGCTGAAGGGATACAACTCGAATCATTTACATTGTATTGCAGAATTAGGTGAACTCATTTGCTAGATGTCTTGCAGTTGAAGTAAGTTGACCCCCTTAAAAGCAATCGATCTGACTAGCTCTGTAGGGATTGTTTCATAAGATTACCTTGAACACCTCTGTACTTCCCTTGCTAGTTTTAATATACTACTGCTGGGCACCAAATAATTTGTCTGTTCATAGTCTTAGTCGTTTCAGCTAATAATTCTCGGCAGATGTTCCCATGTGTCATCGCTAATAAATCCTCACGAGCATGAAATTATAGTGGAAACTGGATAAATTCTCCAACCGCCATGTTTGAATGCATACTCCTAACAGCCCACACAAGGGAGATAGCCACTGACATTACTAGCAATTTTGTGCATCTTGTTCAATCTATTCTTATATTGTTTCAGAAATTTTTTTTTATTATTCAACGATATTGATTATGGGTTCTCTCTATGCCATTGCTGGTGAGACTGATCCTAAACAATTAGCCACTATGCGTGCCAAGGGTCTAACTTGCCTGATAGTGGCAGTGGTAATTGTATATATGATTGGCATCACTTTGAGGACTATGCATTCAAGAATGGCGGTTTGAGTTAGAATTTATCCAGTTTCCACTAGTTTTATGCTTGTGCAGATTTATTAGCGATGAGAGATCTAGGCCTATTCCTACACCTACCTGGAATAATTATCTGTGAAGACTATGACTTCGGAGTGACAAATTATTTGGTGCCCAGCGGTAGTATATTAAACCCAGTAATGGAGGTACAGTGGTGTGCAATGTAAGCCTACGAAACAACACAGGGCTGTGATAGTATACGTAATCACAACCTTACGGAGCTACGATCTGACATGAAAACTTCACACTCTTGAATTGAGGCTTTGAGTTGGTTGTTCGAACCTACCTACAGCACCACCGTACGTTTTCACCCGAAAATCTTCCAGCGTTTTGGGGTAGGCGTCGAACTGACGCAGCCTCCCGAGCAGATCTTTCGTTTCCATCTCGGACGCTAATGACAGATGTAAATAAAGTCAAATGTTTAGGAGTCGGAAATCATCCGAGAAACGAATCAAACAACGACATGTGGAAAGTCGTATTGTGTTTATTTACCGACACAAACAGAAGAGTGATAACAAAGGGAGACAATCAGGACGCAACACGCACATCTAGCGCTCTAAGAAAACTCTGAATAGCATTTTCTTTTTCTGCTTTCGTTTCTTTATTTTGCGAGCTTACATAGACATCAATTAGAGACTTTTTCTTTCATTTCGAAGCTGTCAAATCTGAAAAATATGTGCCACAACGTATAGACAGTAGTTACACCCAAATTAGCCTACCTTATAATTTATAACGCTATGGAATTACCCAACCATAGGGTATCAGTTCAAAGGGCAGATGTTTCTTGTAGTTTGACACTCGGCCATGGCGATGTTCGTGGACAAAAGCGTCGTGTTTTAGCTGTCCTGCTCGTCCTCGTTCGTCAAGGGTGTAAGCATTTGGCCTTGTTTGCTGGGCCGACTTCAGGGAATTTACGAAAACACAGCAGGACCTTCTGATTGATGACATGCCTTTTCATTCGGATCTTGGGGAGATATTTTCGTAATAAATCTGAATTGCTAAGGAAAAATAATGCAAAGTCGCCATATTTTTCTTCAAACAACGAATCCCCCTAGGAAGTTTTCTTCCCAGCTCACCCTGACAAGTTACTGCCGTCTCCTGCCCAACACGTACGCATTGTGATACGGGTATATCCGTTCTCAATTCCCTGCTCATAAATGTGTGGTTCAAAATGCATCATTCCCATACTCAAACTAAGCGCAAAATCCAATTCATTGCATCGGCTTCTGTCTATCCACAAAAAGAAACTGCGCTGGAAATCGAGAGCAAGAAGGTTTTTTGAAGTGACCCGTGACGCTTTAAGCGCTAGTGGTTGGTGAAGTTCATAAGGGCCTCTGCAACAGGCTACTCGGCGTGAATTGTCCGCCATTGCCATATCCCCAGTGCTGAACTTCAACTTCTCAGCTTCCAAAACTTTAAAGAATTTTTTACATATTTTTCTGTGATAACTGTGTCCTACATCATTTTTTCTATGTATATACAGTGACAGAGTTGATGTTGACTTTAGGCATATTAACGGTATGCCTGTTTTAGGTGCCAGGCGCAGTGCAGTGGCTTCCTGTTGGTTCTGTCAGCTTTCCTGTTTATTCTGTTAGGTTTCCTATTGGTTCTGTAGTTTTCCTGTTACATGGTTGGCTTAGGTTTCCTGTAAGTTCAGCTAGGTGTTCTATTGATTCTGTCAAGCCTCCTGATGTTGGATTTATCAGTTTTCCTGTTGGTTTTTATCAGGTTTTCTGCTGACCATAGTTCTTTCAGAGCTTCTGCAATTTTCAACAAATAAACCTGATCATTAACGAATGAAGGAAATAATAATAATAATAATACAAAAAAAATCGATAAAAAATAAATATACACTCAAAAAATTAATCTGTTAATTTTAACAGAAAGCCTGTTGTCTAAGTGATGCTAGGATATGTGTTTTATTATTATAACGCAATTCTCTCATATTTCATCATAATATTTTGTTAGTTTAATAAAATCTGTATGCTGAATTAACAGAATATGTGTCTTATATTGTACAGAACAATCTTCTGCGATAACTGAATACATTCTAACATGACTCAGACAAACGATTTTTTATTAAAATGAACGGATTAATTTTTTGAGTGTATATTTCACAGAACTCTTTTCCTTCGGTTGGTGAGGATTGCTGTTATTATTACCTGCATGTAGGTGTTTAATTAGTAAACGTCGCAAACTGAGGAACGGTGACTGAGAGGTGTTGACTGAATACGCAATGGCGTGCTGTACGGGCTTATATAGTCGTGGGACTATAGTCACTGGAATAAATCCGAATACACAGTAAACTCTCTACCTTGTGTATATATGGTGTCATTACAAATATTGATTATAGCTCTCTGTCATGTAACTATATAGGTAAATGTTTGTAGAACACATGAACAGAGGCTTCGTTGAAAGCACCTGCTGCACATCGAAATGACATTTCTCGTCATCATTTTTTTCCAGATGCTTTCATACGGACTCGTACCGTTGTTTCTCAGGTATGGGCTCTGGTTAAAGTGTATATATATTTTACTCGTGGAAGGTGTTATGTTATGTAATGTTTCGTTGTATTGGGCTAAACGTCGCTTTCAGTATAATTTGGGTAACATCATATTTGTACTTTTAACACTTTTCGCAGTTTCGTCATTTCATTAATTTTTTCATTAATTTAATTTATTTGATAACCAGACATGGCAGTCAAACTATCGACCACCAGGCATGACATTCCATCCAGCCTGTCACACTATACCAACACCAGACAAGACGTCCCGCCCTGCCACACTGTACAGCCACCTGACCTGACGTCCTACCCTGCCACACTATACAGCCACTAGACATGACGTGCCATCCTGCCACACTATACAGCCACTAGACAAGACGTCCCGCCCTGCCACACTATACAGTCACTAGACAAGACGTGCCACCCTGCCACACTATACAGCCACTAGACATGACGTGCCACCCTGCCACACTATACAGCCACTAGACATGACGTGCCACCCTGCCACACTATACAGCCACTAGACATGACGTGCCACCCTGCCACACTATACAGCCACTAGACAAGACGTCCCGCCCTGCCACACTATACAGTCACTAGACAAGACGTCCCACCCTGCCACACTATACAGTCACTTGACATGACGTCCCACCCTGCCACACTATACAGTCACTTGACATGACGTCCCACCTTGCCACACTATACAACCACTTGACATGACGTAACGCCCTGTCACACTATACTTACACTAGACACGACCTCTGAACCAGTCATACTATACCGAAACCAGGCATGACGCCCCACTCAGTCACACTGTACTGACATTAGACATGACGTTCCACCCTGCTACACCATACTGACACCAGACATGAAGTTCCACCCAGCCACAGTATGGTCACACCAGACATGACGTTCCGCCCAGCCACACCATACTGACACCAGACATGAAGTTCCACCCAGCCACACCATACTGACACCAGACATGACGTTCCATCCACCCACACTATACTGACACCAGACATGAAGTTCCATCCACCCACACTATACTGACACCAGACATGAAGTTCCACCCAGCCACAGTATGGTCACACCAGACATGACGTTCCACCAAGCCACAGTATACTGACACCAGACATGAAGTTCCATCCTCTCACACTATACTGACACCACACATGACGTTCCGCCGAGTCACGGTATGGTCACACCAGACATGACGTTCCACCCAGCCACACCATACTGACACCAGACATGACGTTCCACCCAGCCACACCATATTGACACCAGACATGGCGTTCCGCTGAGTCACGGTATGGTCACACCAGACATGACATCCCACGCAGGCACAGTATGGTCACACCAGGCATGACGTTCCATCCAGTCACAGTATGGTCACACCAGACATGACGTTCCACCCAGCCACACCATATTGACACCAGACATGACGTTCCGCTGAGTCACGGTATGGTCACACCAGACATGACGTTCCACCCTGTCACAATATGGTCACACCAGACATGACGTCCCATCCAGTCCCACTATACTGACACCACGCATGACGTCCATCCAGTTCCACTATAGGGACACCAGACATGACGCCCATCCAGTCACATCAGTGAAATATTCCCGAATGCTGCGTAAAACACCAATGAAATGAATAACTAAATAATAAAGTTATCCCAAAAGACTGTCACCCTTCTGGTGTTTGATGTTTGACGGTTATAAGCCAGCAGTCCGATGAGGATGATGGTTGTAAAGTCTATAAACAAGAAATCTATATTTGGTGTGCCAAACGCTTTGATTTTTATTGCTTTCCTTACACTTAATGTAACTATCGGATGTACAGCGCCTATTAACAGTTCTCGCCTCATGGTTGGAATAGTGCCAACGTTTCGTTAAGCCATGCATAATCACTGATTTATAAAACAGTCTGGTTTGAGCTTATGGAATCCAATCGAAAAGTCAAAAACGTCTGAGCTTCTAATTACTTAATTATTGACCAATTTCTAATTTTATTACGCCTAGATGAATTTCATCCTTTTATAAGCTTTTGCATCATTTGGTTTCCATGGACAACAAATTTATCTACAGTCTAAAGGCTTGCCTTAAGTCTTCAGATCTTTTATTTGGAATTGGAAATCAGTGCACGAGTTCGCCGCTGAATTTATGAGAAAAGTGAGCTCGTGGATTTGAAGGATACAAGAAACGCTTGTCTTATTTATTAATACGGAGTATATGAGGTGGTCTAACATATAAAACTACAAAAAAAAGCTTCTCGGTTTTCTTTTTGAGGCGTAACTTTCCTATTTTCCTAAGGCCCCACTGGTTAGGCCGATAGTTAAATAGCTATACTGAGGTGACGTAAACCGTGATAACTGTCAAAATAACGTTGATGGGAGGAGAGCTAGACTTGGCTAAGATGGTCCCGCGTTCCCAGTTTGTTCATTGATGACATCGTTTCTCAATATTTCCGACCAATGACGGAAAATATGAATGAAACAGAGATGTTATTAAGAAATATAAAATTTGTCTCAGCAAATTAAACTAAAAAAACGATTTTTAACGTGTAAGTTAGATCAGAGTCTAAGGCACTCCTGGGTATTCCATCAACTACCCTCACTGGTGCATGAGTTAGTTCGATGGAGGAGAGATAGGGTGGTAGGGTGGGGATGGGTTAACAAAGGCTGTTTTTGTAAACGGTGTGGAATTCTTGAAACAGAACCAAAATTACTAGAAATGGTCCTGTTTTCAGAATCACAGTAGTAACAGATTGCCAGACAAGATGAAACAAAATCCGATCTGTTTTAAAGGCTGTTGACTAGACAAAACGAAACAGGGGATTATCTTTCCCAAAAACGCCCATGTTAAAAATGACCCGTAAACGAAATTGGCGATTCTAATGAGGGCGGTACATGTAGCGACTGCTTAGGGTACATTTGTGGTGACCTTATTGGATAATTACTTTCTAATTCACGTACTTTATACTTCCATGGAGTGGAGGATTTTGCCAGGAACATGACATTCATTCTTACGACGGTAAGGAAAGTGTGTGTGGTGGTGGCTAGGTGAGTGGCGGGTGGGGTTGTGGGGGTGTGGTGGGCGGCTTGTGAGGTTTTGTCGAACGTATCGGATGGTTAGTTCATGATCAGATCTTTTGCTATCAATTTATCTTTTACGTATTTGGTGGCTTTGTTTGATGTTTAAAGTTATACTCAACTAGCATTCCTATACACATGTTCAAAGTACATGTCATATTGTTGGAAAGCAGGCTTATATCTCCTCTCTACCATAATTTATGCTACCAGGAATTGTCTAAAAGGCGTCTCGGGCCACCTGAAAGGCAAGAGTTTCCGGGTCCTAGGCCGGTCGTATAAGGCTGGAATAATATACTTTCGTAAAGTACAAGACGTTCCCACGAAGAGGAAAATATGTGGATTTTTATTCGGTTCCTATTACAATTTTAGTGACCAAACACTCGTCTAGAAGCGCGTCTTCCGAAAGGCTAAAAGCCCGGGATCTGAACGGGCGTCAATTGGTTCCTGTCATGTTTGGCTGATACAGTAGTACCGCGGTCTCATGATCCCAAAACGACATTCAATCAAAACGACTAATCATCCCGTCTTGCTAAATATACCGCGATTTCACTTGCTAAAAACCGTCTTAAAAAGCGTTTTTGTCTGTCTGAGCTTTCGGGGGCCAATTCGACCCCTGAACCATCGATCGTTTTTGGGCTGGGATAGGCTTGTTCATCAGAGGAACATCGTTAAATCAATACTTGCGGTTGTCCCGGACTCGTCTAACAGAATCGGATTTGCATCTAACGTTTGTGACAGAAGACCAATTGTCTTGCACCCATATGATGTGCAAGTGTTTGTCACATAGGGGAAAGATCTTCAATAACTTGCCAAATGTCTGCAGTTTAACACCGACATTCTGGTTACCTGCACCCATAAAGTAGGCTTAGTAAAAGTGAAAAAAAAGTGAGTATTGCGCTAAAAAAATTAAATGAATGTAAGTAGATGTAATGTGATTGGTCGGGAAAAATTTACAACATCGTATAATGCTTCTTCAATTGATTTGCACTCTCTCTGGTGGAGCTCTGACAGAGGTGCCAATGGTCTCTGCTCGAACTTGCACCCGAACTTGGAATTCTGTTGATAGAGATCCAACATGGTCGCGACTGCAGTGTATCTATATACAGTATATATCGTCTCGCACTTGACCTTCTGTCACAGTTCTATGTTTCATGTATAAATACACACAATGAATGCACTCTGATAAATGACGTCCGCTCCGAAGAGCATTCTGCAGACCACGCTCGATCTTATCACGTGACTTGATGAAATGGACGAGTGACACACCCTCAGACCGCTACAGGCAAATTCGCATTCCCAGACCGTGCGTTAACCTTATACGTTCATGGAATGCAAAGGTCACCGGTTTGTCTCAGTTGTAACATTAACTGACAAGTTTAGGAGGGCAATGTAGTGAGGTTCTAGTTATTATCAGGTGATAGGTCCATTAGTCTTGTCCGTCGGCTGTCATTTACATGTATTATGGCGTTATCAATTCAGACTGAAAAATTAGAAAACATCTCATTTGAATTGTCGCCAGAAATATTATACGCATGTACGCTTGGAGTTTCACCTCGAACTAAACAATTCTTCAGTCATATGACGACGAGGAGTCGTTAGGTGTGTGTACATATTCTGTTAAATATTAAAAACTGGGACAATTCGACTGGTCTTATATTTGACATCAGTTGAAACTTTTTTTAAACGTAAAAAAGTATTTTTTTATTTTTCATTGGTAAATGAATTAACCAGTGCCACAGTGTCGTCATAATGTTCCAATGAATAAGCCATGTCGTTTTTGAGAAAATTATAAACTGTTCAAATTTGTACAGTTTGTTTCTGGCCTAACGTGGGCCATAAAGAATATATATTTACACAGGGTAACATAAAAATGTAACACAATCATCACGATGTATCTATTTTGAATATATGTATGTTTGCTTGAGATTTCACGTCGTACTTAACAAACGTTCAGTTATATGACGACGGGGAGTGTATGTGAACATAATGGGTGTTGTTGTGGCAGGACAAGTCTATGCCACCAAAGTGCTGCCGCCACTGAAGTATCACGCCAAAGACACCAGACATGACGCCCCAGTCACCTTACATGCGATATTATGTTACATGTTACATGTTATCATAATGTTTATATACTCCACAAACCTCTCACTGTTGAGAGCCAAGCGATCTAGCAACGAGTGTACCATTTTTAAAGTCTTTGGTATGACCAGACAAGGGTTTGATCCCGGGTCTCCAGCTTCGAGGCTGATTAATACAGGCAGGTGGAAAGGTGGAAAGGTCTGTCAGCCACCTGCGGTTGGTCGTGGGTTTCCCCCGGCCTGTGTCTGGTTTTCTCCCATCATAATGCTGGCCGCCGTCGTACAAGTGAAATATTCCCCAGTACGGCGTTAAACACCATATTTCATAATATTCAATAATTCATCAAATAAATCATATTAATAAAATACAGGCGCTGACTCATTAAATTCGCTGCAGCCGAGGACCCGTAAAACAACGCAAAAGACAAAACACCAGGCAATCAACAGTTTTGTCTGTTATGTATGTGTTTTTACCAAACCATTCACCAACACAGTGCTGAATAACACTCCTGTGACGTGAAAACGTCATGATTACTCCTCTCCACATATCGCTAAATCTGACTTACCTATCTTAATTACCTATCTCTTGTTAAAAGGGCAGAAAAAAAGTAGTCTCCATGGTTGCATATATAGATAAAAATAAGGAAAATAGTACGTTAACCCTTTACTCAAGCACTGCTCCTGAGCCAATCCCCTGGCTTCGTACAATAGCTTGGCTGTAGCCTGTATAAATTCACTCTCTCTAGTAGGCCTACTGGAACGAATCGTGTCTGTTCCTGACATGCAAATGCTGAGCTACCTCCAGTTGTGTGGGTCCATATCTAGCGTTGGTTTTCACAGTGCGCACAGATGGTTGCTCTTCTGCAGAGGCTTTGTCGTTGACCTCTAGTCAGGTGACGTATCGCACCTCATCTCTGTAGTTTGCTGTCATCTTGCCACATTGTAATTAAATAGAATTGCAATCAAGTCGGGAGCCCTCCGTAAAACAGGGGTACACATCCAATTAATCATTCTTGGGTTGATTTCGCCACGTTGATTGTTGGTGTGTGTAATTGCTCTCGATGTTGGAGTTACTGAATACCGGAGTTGTTATTTTTACAGCTGCTATTTTCGTGACTGGTTGAGCCCCCCACCTCCCTCTCCCCCTTTCCATTAGTAGTGTTTAGACAACAGCTAGAAACGGCGAAAAAAAAAATTTGTTGGAACTACTTTGCTTTTGCTATGGCATCAGAGAAGAACCATGATACGGACCGGACCGGTGACAAACCTCGACATGGGATGTTAGGCATGGTGGCGGAGTTTTCCCAAGACACATCCCTACATGGCGTCAAATTCGTTCTGCAAACTTCTGTATCTACGCCTAGAAGGTAAGTTGACAAATCCCACCTCTTTTTTTAAGAAAAAAACTTAAAATAAACGCTTGACGTCACAATTACAAGCTCGCCATGTGTATAACTGTAGTGCGTTTTTTGTTATAAAGGCGTATATTACTCATGTATCTCCCGTTTGAACACTCAGTGTATTCATGTATGTGGAGGACAGCGCAGGGGGTGGGGGTAGGGGTGGGGTGGTTGTGGGGTTTACTGGTAGACATGTGGCGTTCAGATCATACATTTATATTATACAATTTTATTTTCTCTATATTTTTTAAAATTTATATATTTATTCTTTGGTGACATCTGAAACAAAAACGTTTGAAGTTTTCGATATAAACATGCAGCTTCAATCTAAAAAGCATAATTCAGTTTTGTCAAAATTTGACATTGAATGAATATCTCCGCATATGCTGGTGCCTTCATGTTTACACGTTAACACACTTGAAATATTAAACACGAAACCAGCATATTTCACAAAAAAACGAATATTGCATACCATTTTAATTTATTTATGTTGTGTGATTTAAGTCGTACTGAATAATATTTCACTTATACGGCGGTGGCCAACATTTTATGGTGGGAGGAAACCAAGCTCGGGCAAAACACAGGCTGCTCTAAGGACTCCTTCGTCGTCATACGACTGAAAAATTGTTATGTACATCCCCAATCCCAAACACTCACTCACCCACTCACTCATACACTCTCATTTCTGGCCGCCATTGGTTCACAGTATACAATAGTATGTACAAAATACTGTTTCCGGAATTCCGAATATGAAAGGTCATTTTGATAGGTATTTTGATTTGATACGTATTTTGATGATAATAACTATTGTGAACACAACTACGATTACGTTTATGAACATAAAATGCAGTTCCAAAGTCGTATAAAGTTGTGAAAAATGATGAATCTTTAAATGATTACATTTGCTAAAAAACGTGGTATTTGCTGATGCTAGTACAACTGCGCACTTCGCGTCCTTGCTAAAATGAGTTTTTTTTATGGGTGAAAGAAACAGAGAAAAACACAGACATTAGGCAATTTACTGACGGACAATTTTACACATTTGTTTATAACTTTTTATATAATTTAATTGTTTATAAATTATGCACATCTCACCATTTCTGTTATGTCCACAAAACGCCTGTGACATGTTAACATTGACTTAAACATACAAAAATTGACAAATTCTCTTTGAATGTTTTTCATGGACTACTTAAAAGTCTATTCATCCTGGCACTCTTTATTGGATCAGTTTCGCGCCTCTCGCGCGCATGCGTAAACTCATACCACGACATAAGATCTCTGTAAAACGCACTCTGCCTGGAGTAAAGATCTAATGGTAGCTATCTGTAAGATCGCTTGGCCATCTTCTTAGCTTAGCTTCCATATTAACATTATTTCTGAAAGCTAAGATGGGAAGAATGAGATAGATCTCAGATCTAAACATTAGCATTGCTCGTAACGTATAACAGATATAGCAGATAACCAGTATATATAGTGCCGAGGGGGGTGGAGAGGGAGGGGGGCGTGTTGTAGATCAGTGAGTACAGTGAGTACAAAGTAGGCGACTGCTATTTATTTATTTTTTTATTTATTTGATTGGTGTTTTACACCGTACTCAAGAATATTTCACTTATACGACGGCGGCCAGCATTATAGTGGGAGGAAACCGGGCAGAGTCCCGGGAAAACCCACGACCAATCGCAGGTTGCTGTGAGACCTTCCCACGTACGGCCGGAGAAGAAGCCAGCATGAGCTGGACTTGAACTCACAACGACCGCATTGGTGAGAGACTCCTGGCTCATCACGCTGCGCTAGCGCGCTAACTAAGTGAGCCACGTAGGCCCCAGGCGACTTCTAAACAAAAAGCATAGGAGATGTCGGGTCAATACCTTCTTTAGACGGGGAATTTGTAGTTTCCTCCGCTCTCAGCAAGCGTACAGGTTCTTGGTGACAATAATAAACACTTTCAAAAACTACAGTTGTACTTGCATTACACTAATATGGCGTTCAAACATGTACGCCACACGTGTGAAAGGCCGTTAGAGACTTGCCTATGGTCGATGGTTTAATTAACCGCCATTATATCAGTTCGATATTTGTAATCGAACAGCAGAGGTTTCTACGTTCTACTTTGTTTACAATCAATATCATATCCTGTGATATGTTTTTTGTTTTCTGTATATTTTCACTTCTTTTGTTAGTGATATACCGGTATCAGAACAATGTAGTTTGATTTAACTTGAGAGACTATATATGAAGTGCTAACTTGGATCTTTTTTTCATCTCCTCCCTCCAGAATACTCTGGACAGCGGTTATTTTTGCTCAGCTGGCTGCCTTCTTGGCTGTTATCACTGGTCAAATAATCCATGTTAAAAACCTACCCGTCCTAACTAATGTCGTCACAAGCTACGAGGACAAGCTAGCCTTCCCGGGGGTCACCATCTGTAAACCACTTTCCACAACTACTCATCCTGACCTCGACCCCTTCGAGAATGACGTCTTGATGAACCTCGATATAAGAAACCGAACTTTCTTCACGTCACTTTCTGATGAGGACTACGCCAGAATCGACACCGGTGAAATCTATCAAAAGAGGTTTCTTCTTGAGGACAAATTTCTGCGGTTTTGTGTGTTTGCGCACGTTAACTGCTTACAACTCGTCAAGACAAGCCTCGCGAGAAAATTCCTGTGCGAGAGTGTAAATAGTATTTTACCAGACGACAGGTCATGGTCACGTGATGCGGATGACCCTGAGACAGCCAATAAATCAGAAAGGTTAATATCAATGACCCCCGGTCTGGAAGCCGGCCTTCGACTTGTTCTGAGGATGGAAAAAGAGGATCGCGGTGTTAAGGTGAGCCATAAAATTGCTATTCATAGGTTAGTTTTATTTATTATTGGACGTTTTCTTGAATGTTTTAAATGTTGAACTGAAATACTTCGACTGTATAACTTGGCCTTGAACCAGTATTGTCATAGCGATATCTGATATGGTGCTGGTTAGAAGTGTTTGGGATGGGAGGGGGAGGGGGCGGGGGCGGCTATAATTGTCAGTGGCGCGTTATTGGGCATTTATTATTAATTTAACCATAATTATACCAGTGATTTCTCCCATAAAATTGGCCGCCATTTTACTTAGAAGTGATAAATTCTAAAGTATGCTGTTAAAGAAGTATCAAATAAATGAATGAATAATTAAATAAAAACTTCCAATGGCGGAAGTAGATGTTACATGAACCTACCGACAAGAGGGTAAAGTCATCCTCTACACGCGATATGTCTAGATTTGAGGTAATTCAAAGTTGTTCAACGGAAAGGAAACTCCACATGACGTAAAATCCCTAGGCATATCTATAGTTGATCTATTATTTACGAATAAAAACAGTTATGCATAAACAAAGTCATATATAAACACGACCCAGCCTTGCTGTTTATATTGGATTAATGGATTGCCTGTAGTAAGGCACGAGATAAGTGTGTCTAAATCCATAGTGAGTTTGATAATTCTCCTGACAAGCCGTACGGAAACTGTCCCTGGGTATACATTTATTCAGTCTGGATTATTTTCTCATGCATACAATCTCCTGGGAGAAGACAATAGAACTGGAAGCTTGGCGTAAGAGGAGGCCAACCGTGAGATCTCTTTTTTGGGCCATGGGTAACAGAATATGTCGATCTCTCTGGTTTAAATTGAACATGAAATTTCAGTATTATCGTTAATAGGGATTACACTTTCTGAACATAGCACAGATTCTAGTGCTGAAATTTGGCTGAGATCACAGCGGGTTTCGAACCAGCTACCTCAGAATCAGGCACCAAATCGCCAGCAATACATGTCAACCCTCTAGACCAACAGGCCTTCCACAAAAACAGAAGGTAGTTGACAGCAGACTTTACAGCGAACATACATTACCCCTCTGATGATCACAACTGACGTCACTCTCTTAGGTGAATATATCAGATAGGTACAGATATCATTTTAGAAAGTGGATTAAGTAACAGTATTTATCGTTAACAGGGAATACACTTTCTGAATATAGCACAGATATTAGTGCTGAAATTTGGCTGAGACCACTGCGCGTTTCGAACCAGCGACCTCAGGGTCTGGCACCAAATCGCCAGCAATACATGACAACCATCTAGACCATTCGACCAACAGGACTTCCACGTAAATATCATGTTCGCTGTAAAGTCTACCGGTCAGCTACCTTCTATTTTTGTGGAAGGCCTGTTTTATTTTTCAGGATTTTATGTACAATTTATGTTTAATGTTGTTTTCGAACTTTAAATTATTTCTTTTTGTTTTGACTGTTTTCATAAACCTCTGTTTCCTTTCATTTGCATGCCTTCCAGTTGTCGGTGTACCTTTATCTCTTGTTCATGCACGCCTTCCTGTTGACACAGCACGATTACCAGTTTTCACTGCACACCTTCCTTTTGTCTGTGCACGCCTGCCCATCACTGCACGCCTTTCTATTGTCAATGTACACCTTCCTATGGTCACAGCACGCCTACCAGTTTTCTGCGCACGCCGTCCTACTGCCACTGTACACCTTCCTGTCGTCAATGCACGCCATCCCTTTGCCAGTGCACGCTTTCGTATTAATTTGGCCATTAAACCGGCGTATTCCGAAGATGTTATATCATTATATGAAACCGTCTGGTGAAATAACATGACAGATGTATGGATAATTTATGGCTGTCCATTAATTTGACTGACAGCTGCTTCTTCACGAGCCTGACAAGAAAATACGGGCCGTGAATTCCGAGTTCCTACAGTTATCTCCCTCCAGTGAAAATTACATTGGCGTTAAAGTGTTCAAGGTATGTATGGTAAAACAATAATGCATCTATATTTATAATCAGTTACTTCTGTTAACTGAAGCATACAGAGAAGAAATCGTTTTGAGATTGCTTAATATACGGAACAGACAATGACGATAGTGCAGTGTTCTGAGGTCAGTAAAATTACGAGACACTGTATTCACGGAGTTATTGGAAAATAAACCATCCATCGTTTTTTTTACACATGTTCATCTTTCTCTGCGTGGATTTGAACGTTGCTCTCTGCTTATTTTTAACCGTATCACAACCGTATACAATGTCTTCTTACCGGGGCGCCACTTAGAAGATGCCATGAATAAAACTTCAACAAATCACAGCATATTACCCTCTGGGCTGACCAAGAGTTTGGCTAACCTGATTTTTTTGAGCGCCAGTACTATTGCGGACATCAAGACTGAACTCCGAAATTCTGCGTGCGAGGAGAATCTTGTAATAGACCCTGAGCGATTGAGAGTCATCACAAAAGTACTTTGATTTTACTGACTTGATTGCATAGTTGTCTTTTTATCGCCGTACTGGAGAATTGTTTCATTTATATGACGGTTTATGGGTAGAGGTAACTGGAGTGCCCTGAGTCATCTACAAACTCCGAAAACAACGAGAGCTGGGTTCGAACAAGGGGCATTGGGGCCAGTGAGCCAGTGAGAGCACCACCTAGAGTTTGAAAAAGAGCGCTTAAATTTTAGTACGAACAATGCGTTAAGCGAGATTTAAAAGAAATGAATAAACAAGGGTTTACGTCATATACGTTCTTGTTTTCTACAGAACAAGTTTCAGCCTTCGCCTTACCGAGCATTCGGGGACCGGAAGTGCCAGGTGACGACGGGTGACTTTCGGCACCCTCTGGTTCCCACGGGAAGGTACACTCTTCGAGCCTGCCAGGACGCGTGTGTGATTAAGGGAGCCAGAGACTTTTGCGGGTGTCAAGTGGATTATGTCAATAAGCATACTGAAGGTAACCATGCCATTAAGACGGCTCTGTTTGTTCACTTAAGAAATTGAAATTGTATTGTATGGCACCCAAAATAGCTAATAGCTGAATTCTCCACATGACATCTCACCCACTCACGTTGTACTATAAATATGACATAATTTATCGCGTTTAAACTTACTGCTTCACCCCTGTAGACCACGGGCCTCCATGACCCATGTTAGAGGCTCTCACCAATGCCGTCGCTTTGAGCTCAAGTCCAGCTCTTGCTGGCTTCCTCTCTGGCCAGAGTGGGAAGATCTTCCAGAAACCTGTGGATGGTTGTGGGTTTTATAAGGGCTCTTCCCCTCTTCCCACAATAATGCTGGCCATTGTCATATAAGTCAAATATTATTCAGTACAGCGTAAAATATCAATCAAAATAAATCAATAAACACACTTCAGACCACAGTGTGTTGTCTAAATGAGCTATATAATCAAGTGTCGTCTGGAAAAATTGTCTGGCTCTAGTGTCAGAGAAACCCTTCTGCCAGATGGGCACAAGTTTAGCTGAATCAAGATGGTTTTCTCTGCGGCGGACAAGGAATTGATCACATATTCAAGTAAAACAAAGTAGAACATCATTTTGAAATGTCCGGAACATGCGTTTTTGACTCTATTTTGATTTTGGTCCCATGAACAGAAATCTTAAAGGATGGAATTGAAATTTGGTCTGTATACTTAGGACATAATGGCTTTTGAGTGTGTAAATTTTTATAAGGTGACGTAAGAGGGTTTCAGAGATTTTGGTTCAAAGTACGGCCCATTTTTTATGCCCACCCGATATACAGACACATGTCGTGTGTGGCCTATGCTGCCAGTATTTGCAAACATGCTTTTTGTTTAAATATGGGCCATGCGGGTGAAAGCCAGTTAAGCAAACCATTAAGATGATCTACACTTGAAGAAATAAGTCTGTGCAGGACACAGTTGTTTATTTAGCCACAATTGTAATGAAATAAATCATGTAAACGTATTAGAGTAGAATTCAGATTTGATTTGATTGCTATTTAACGTCATATATACTCAGGCATTCATTAATACGATGGAGATCATTGTTAAAGAGGAGAAAACCCGACGTAAACCAATGAGCTACTGACGAACTTTGCCATGCGCGACGCACAGATACAAACGAACTTTTTACACCGCCCAAACGACATACGAGCGTCAGATTTGTGAACCCTTCCCTGTAGGAAAAAGATAAGATTGATAGCTTCTTGTAACCCCCACATTCTGATTTAAGTACATTAGCTTTGAACTATCTTTCACCATCTTTTTATTCTTACTCCACAGAGAAGATGTGCGATCCGATACGGCTGATCGATTGTCAGATTAAGATGGTAGAGCGATTCCTTAACAACAGTCTCTGTAAGCTGGTTAGATACTCGCTAGCAATTCGCCCTCATTCGTTAGTAACATTCACATTTTGCACGACATTCTGAACAGATCGAGTCTCTGATAACTTGTTGTCAGAAAGTACATGTATCACTTATCTATATAGTTTAAAGACCATAAAGAGGAGTGATTCGCTAAAAATATAAAATGTGAATTTATAAAACACTACATACTGAATACTTACTTGTTTCATACCGCAGATCAATCCACTTTCATATCTATATCTCATATGCCATGTGGGATTTTTTTTATACATGTATGTATGTTTTTTCCCACGAACTAATGTATGCCCTAGTTCGTGTTGTTTGGAAAAATCTGGGTTCACAAAGATTATATCAGTATCATCATTCTAGTTAATCGTAAATTGTTGATCAGAAAGAACCTGTTCCGGTACGCAATGTATTTTTAACACTATTAGGGGGGATGATGTACGACATAAGTTACGAAAACATAAAAGCTATACGAAGTTTCTTATAGGTAGCTGGCCTTAATTGTAAGACAACACCCCCTATAAAAAAGGTACGACAACATCTATATTGCCAAGGCCTGATGAAAGTTGATTCTGTCTTGGTCTGCCATTTTAGCGGTTGCCGTATGCGACTGTCCATTACCGTGTGAAGACCTAGTGTACGACACAACCCTTTCTTCTCGCCCCATAGGAAACGAAATGGATAAGGACAGGTAACAATTTAAAGTACAGCAACTCTGTCAAATACTTTCGGTTCTTTTGCCGTTGTGTTCCACGCGCCTCTGTTTTCTTGTGGCATGGGAAAACTAACAGATAACGACGAGTAACAAAGTCCAGTTGTTTCAAAACGTAACGTAAGAAACAGGGATAGGTATCAAAATCCAACAACTGTGTTTCAACCCGACTAGTTCCTTGGAAAACGTAACAGATAAGGAGAGGTAACAAAATACTTTATTTTTTATATTCCCCCTTAAAACACAACTCTGTCATTTAGTCCCATGGGAAACATAAGAGATATGGACATGAAACGTGTAAATCCCAATACACATGTAAAAGGCATCTAATTTTCTAGGAGGAATAACGTCCTTGTCCATATCCACTTTGAGCGCCTGAAGATCGTGTCCACAGAACAAGTGCCCGACTACACCACCGGCGACGTGTTTGGTACTGTCTGTTTTATTATGTATATTACTTATTTATTATTTATTTTCATTTTGTTTTTTTAACGTCTTATTCAATACTTTCACCCTTACCCGACTGAGATTAACTTTATGGATGGAACAAACCGGAGTGCTCGGGGTAAACAACTAGCCCTAAATAGATACAAAATCAATTCTGATTGGCTCGTGTGACAGTTAGGCTGGTCCAGGTTATGCCCTGCCCACGCAAGGCAAGACTTTTATGGCAGGCTGCGAGTTTCAACCCAATACACGTATATATGTATTAAGTTTTATGAGGCAATTTATACACATATATATGTAATACGTTTTATGAGACAATTTATACACACACATATATATGTACTACGTCTTAAGAGACAATTTATTTCCACCGACCTTCACGTAAGACCACATTAGTCCGCGCGTTAAGACGCGCGTGTTTCAATCATAAGGATGTACTAGGGTTCAATTCCGGTGACGCCATTAGTTCAGTCTAACACCGTTGATTGAAGACTAGTAGTCTTTCGTCCATATGGCGTACACATACGTGGCAAGTATAAAAGTTCTTCAGTAACTTGCCATAGGTCAGTGGTTTACCCCGGTCTAACTGTAATCGTATAATAAGTTTAAGTGTGCTTTGGGTTCTTAATGATTCATTAGCTATGTGCACATTAAAGTGTGGCTTTAAACAAAAATAAGACAAATAAATATATGGTTAGAGTATCTTACTAGACAGTGCTACTCACGACCATGTTTCGCGAATGTATTTATTCATTTATTGGATTGGTGTTTTATACTTTAGTCCAGAATATTTTACTTATACGTCGGAGATCAGCATTTTAGGAGGAGGAAACCGGGTTAAGCTCGGGGGAAACCGACGACAGTCCGCAGGTTGCTGGAAGAGGAAGCCAGCATGAGCTGATGCCATTATTCGTTGTATGTTTTACACGTTTGGACACAGTCGCCAATTCTTGCTTGATACTGCAGAACGGCAATATCACGTTGATTAAGCTCGGCTTACAAAAATCATAATCACTCTGGTTCCAGAGTGTCGACTTTTTATCTACAGCAAGCAACATGCATGACTTGGCGCAGCTTGACCGTCTAGGGTGTCATGTCTGGTGTCTTCTGCTAAGCTTTCCAGTAAGGCAGCATTGCCGATATGTCGGTATAAGAAAATTCCTGCTACAAGCAGAAATTATGTTGAAAGCGACATTAAATTCTAAACGAGGGAATCAAATGATTTACGCCAATAACAACCAAATATCTTGTGGCGATGAATACATATATGTTATTTGTCAGCTAAACACTAATGAAATAAATAAACAAAATATTTGTCAGTTACGCCATTGACAACAGAAAACAGTATGTTTCTTGTCTTCTTGTCTTCCCAGCGTCTATTGGCGGTCAGATGGGACTGTTCCTTGGTGCTTCCATCATCACAGTGATAGAGATCCTGGAGCTGACAATCAGATGTATGTATGGCTGGATGCGGAGAGACTCGCGAAAGACAACCAGCCGGGCGGACGTGAACACGTAGCAACTGTAAACTTGCGAACGACAACCAACCGACATGTACAAGTTAACAGGTAGAGACTTGCCGGACGGACTTGGACAAACCACGAGGTTTAACAGGGCAGAGACTTTGCGAACAACAATCAGTTGTGCGTACATAGCTAGTGCTGGTTGTTTCGTTCGCGTTGCCAGTTGATCAGCCGTTGGCGGTACTGGTGGGTGAGACGTGGGCTGTGCTGGTTGGCGCGTTGACAGTCTTGTTTGGTGGGGTGTTGGCGGTTGTCTGGTTGGTGAGGCATTCACGGTGCAGGTTGGTGGGGTGTTCACAGAGCTGGTTGGTGGTGCGTTTGCGGTGGTGCTTGAGATTAAAAACTTTATAATTCATTGTGCGATAATTTTGGCACAATTAAGATATGAAACACTGATGCCACTAACTCTGCGTTTTTGGGACCCTCTAGCAAAGGCTCTAAATTGGAAGAAAGGCCGACTTGGGAAGCTCTTTGAGCTGTTAAACTCTTTGAATTGTTATACTCTTTTGGTTGAGAAACAAATCGAGTTGGGCAACACGCCAAACTAGGAAACGCTTTTCAGTTGGGAAACAGCCCGGGTTGGGGAAACGCTTTGAATTGGGAAACAGATCAAATCGGGAATTCTTGGAGTTCGGAAGCAGGCGTAATTTGGAAACGTCTTGAGTTCGGATAGAGGCTGAGATGGCAAAAGCTTTAAGCTGTGCCGAGCTTTGAAAAGCATGGCACACATTCTGTGGAGTTGTGGGCGAATATGCACACGTGTGCACCACCTTTATGTTTTGTAGTTGATTAAAGAGTGATTACGCTTAAATGTGAACGTTTACACATTTTTGGTTATTTTCCATACACTGCCCCACAAATATGAGTGTTTTTCAACCGGTCTTTTAATTGCTAACGTCTTTGCCTTACTAGATAACAATACTGTTGTATCTAAAAGATTCAATTTGTTGTATAGGCCTGTGTTTTTCTATGAATATAGGTATATAATATATGTGTCGAAACAAACATTCGTATACCAGCCGCCAATCAACATGGACGTTCCAGGTCAACAATCGCAAGTCCAATTCCAAAACCGACTTTTAACCCAGCCCAAGAACTAAGAAAGTATATAAGGTACGAAAAGAGGACGGAATCACGGAAAGACAAGCAGTCAACAGTTTTCAGTGGTGTACGAGGTATGTTCTAGGCAGCTGAGTGAAATCAATATTCAGATCGTGTACCATGCTAGTATATAACATGTCGATAACAAAATGTGTATCTCAGTTGCACTGTGATTGCAACTGTTCATATATCCAACATGGCAATCTAATTCAACACGATGAATATACGATATCTGAGTGATGCTATAATGTATTTTCATATTGCAACTGTTCTGATTATTCTGTTAAATATAACACACACTTTGTATTAATTCAACGTAAAGATTCTACTAGAGTAACAGGATATTATGTTGAATATGACGCAGTGCTGTGTTATAATATACAGACTAATACAGTTATACAGATAAATTTTTTGAGTGTAATTCAAGCTTAAATGACCGCTTGATTTGGTTTCGTACCTTCGCTTCGTCTAAGCCGGAGGAGTTTATAAGATACTGTACATATTTTATGGAAAGAGTTTACATGGCTTCCTTGAATACGTCTTTGTGACAAACCGAGCCAAATTAGGGGCCTATTCGATTATTGCATATAATACCGAAGTTATTTCAATAAATTATTAGGATGTTAATCGCTACTACAGGTGCATATATTACCGAAGCATAAATTATATGGTATATAATGTAATGTTCTATGTCATATGCATGAAAACTGTTAGGATGGATGCTTTTGATTTTACAATGTACATGTATATAAGGCTATACCAGCTCTTACAAGAGGTACTGGAACAATGTATGTAGAATTGTTAACAGTGGATCTATTAATATTTCATAAAAATATTGTATCTTATCTTATCGTGTCTTATCTTAGTTCTGTTTATTACTTCCACTAAGAAAGTTAGAAACTAAGAAACGGACAGACAAATAAACGTCGACCTATATATATATATATATATATATATATATATATATATATATATATATATATATATATATATATATATATATATATATATATATATATATATAGGCCGACGTTTATTTGTCTGTCCGTCAGCGAATTGACAAGAAAAGTTATTGCAGGGATTTGGAGAATTTCTATGCGCAGATCAGTCAAGGGCTGAAGACCATGCCATTAAATTTTCGTGCTAAGCTGGATTCGCGGCACCGGCCCGGATAGCACAGTTGGTATCAATCCTCAATCCTTGATCGAGTCACACCTAAGACTTTAAAAGAGGAAGTTGTAACTTCCTCGCCTGGCGTTCAGCATGAAAGGGATAGTGCAACGACTGGTTGACCCGTATCAGTATAATGGCTCGGGCGGGGCGGCTTACTTGCCTTCGGTAAGTCGTCTCAGTGAAGCAGCACTAAATAAAAGAGCGGTGGAAATCCGTCCTGCAACAAGGAGGCACATTATACGTACATGCACCCTAATGATTCCTTCGTCGTCATATGACTGAAAAATTGTTGAGTACGACGTTAAACCCCAAGCACTCACTCACTCTGGATTCGTGGCCAAGAGTTTTTGTAAACGAAACTTCACCATTTACAGACATGATAAACATGCTTTTTGTCTTTTTTTATTCATTAGCACTGTATAGTTAAAGACGTACAATATAAAGAGTAAAACCAAGGTAGCCACGACAAACTCCTTAAGATTCTTCCTCTTTGATTTTCGAAGTTCAAATTAGGACACATTTGTCTAAAGATAACATTGACGACGTTGACAAAGTTTTGATTTCTACCTCCCCCCCCACCCGCCCCTTCCAAAATGATGATCTTATTTCAAATTTTGACTTAAGCCACAAACGGTTTTGAGAAATCGGCCCCAGCCCCAGACCTCGGGCCAGGATGTTTAGTCCACCTTTGCTTGTATAGTAGGATAGTATCTATATTTAGTTTGCCCCCTCGGGGTGCCTTCTGGTTTCGGCGTGGGACATTTGAACCAAAATGCTTTCACTCACGCATGGGAATGCGGGCCAGTGACCAAAAGGCAAGGCCACAGCCTATCTTATTATTTAAGATTTTCTAAATGAAGATTAATTTGAATATGTAAGAAGTGGCGAGTAGGACGTGCTCTTCTCGGCCCCCCCCCCCCCCCCCCCCCTCAAGCCCCCATCCCATTCCCCGGATAGCACAATACTTACCACCGTTTCTTGAGTACGACGTTAAAATCTAGTCAGAAGAATAAATAAATTAAGATCTGTATTTTGCTACTACGTGTGTTTAAGCGTTTAAGCAATAGTTAGAGCAGTTAGAATAAAACCCTAACTGAGGTAATCCGACAAGACGCCAGACTTCACCGGTTGCGTGAGGCCGATTGCTAACAATCACACTGTCGTCGCTGCTCTGGTTGTACTCTCCATGCTGTAGTTTTGCATTGGGTATTCACTGGGAAGGTCTGCCAGCAACGTGCTCTGCCCTGTTGCCTCCCACTATGATGCTGGCCGCCGTAGTATAGGTGATATATTCTTAAGCACGGGGTAAACGCCGATTACCCACATCAGTGAATAAGTAACCGCGCCCAAAAAGTACAGCAACATTACTGATTGGAATAAGACTTGCTTTTATGATTAAGAATGTCGATCTTTATCGCTGTATTGGCTTATACATGCAGCATTAATATTCAAAATGGCGTTGTGCTGTTTTTGAGCATAAACTTATTGCTTTATGCTCTTCTGCTACACTTAATGCCAAGATGTCTCTTCCAGTAAGAATAAATTAACTTTACGTTTCCCAGAGATAAAGCCTTTATCGCCGAGTGGAATACGGATGTCAGTCGTGCAGACAATTTGTTTATCATATAACTGATTGTCTTCGTCATTCTGCTAATCTCGTGAGAATACAGTACACACGCGGTTCATTCATTAGTTACTTTGGCTATTTGCCAGTTTCTATCATGACTGAGACATTAAACAGTAGCCATTTAAATAAAATCATTGACCGCATCGACACCCTAGTGGTTAGAGCGTCCTCGTCGACGTGGAGACACAGTTTTTGTAAAATGGCATTGCCAGCTGTCTCCTTTGACCGGTACTCAACATTGTGAGGTTAGAACAAGGAAACAGGACAGAATTACCCGCTGTGAGTAAAATGTGATTGGATGGTGTGTCATATCTGGTGTCTTTGGCATGACACTGTGGCAGGGCTTTCGCGGCATTGGCAAAAAGACGTATTAATAGACACACACCAAATGACTCTTCGTCGTCATATGACTGAAAAATTGTATAAGTAGGACGTAATAACCAAATGTAGATACATACGTAACAACATGGGTAAACTAACCTCATACAGACGGCGTTTTGTCGGATCCAAGAGATTGGTAGATTTACAAATTGATTGGTTGATTGATCGGTAATTGTTTAACGCCATGCAAGACTTATTCAATTGCGCGGGCGAAGAAACCCGGAATGTCCAGAGTAAACTATACCGACCTTTGGCATGCTACTGACAAATAGTCTTGTACGCCATATTTAGCGTCTCATAAGAAACCATCAACTTCATCAACGAAAATAACCCAAAAAATATAAATAAAAACGCAAATAGAATTCTTTGTGTTGTATAAATAGTCTAACTTTTGTTCGATTTGGAATAAGTTGTTGAGTTAGTAGGCTCCTTATCACACCTTATGAAGTTAGTCATGCCTGAGAAAAAAACAGCACCCTAAACGCCCCACCAACCACCAACCACTCGGCCAGTTGTTTTTCGCAAGTTTGTATACTGATTACTCGTCTGTTCGCCCGGCTAGTTGTCTTTCGCGAGTGTCTCTGCTGATGACTTGTCAATGTCAGCCCGGTTCGTTGTCTTTCGCTAGTATCTACTCTGGTGACTTCTACGCCTATCCATCTGGTTGTCTTTCGCCAGTCTCTTCTCTGGTGGCTTCTACGTCCACCCAGCTGATTGTCCTTCGCCAGTATCTACTCTGGTGACTGCTACGTCCGCCGGCTCGTTGTCTTTCGCTAGTATCTACTCTGGTGACTTCTACGTCCGCCGGCTCGTTGTCTTTCGCGAGTCTCTACTGGTGTTACTGGACTGTACCTTCGCTCGAATGGTTGGCTTTCTTGAGTCTCCAGCCTGGTTACTTGTCTACGTCCACCAATTAAGTAAGCAGGTTAGTAAGTTCATCATGACTCAGGCCAAGAACATGATATAAGAACAACTGGACAATTTGTAGAACTTAGATGGCGGTTTTACACATAGCTATATATGGTAACAATTTTTTATATCTTGGTTTGAAGTACAGTAATTTTTGACGGAAAAAAGATTTCTTAATTTAAACCAGGGCGAGTATAACACAATTTTGGCAGAAAAGGGGCCCTTTTGTGAAATTTAGCACACTCTGCAACACAGTGGTATTCATCCCCAATGTCAAAATTACATAATTTACACGTTCTTTCTGACCGAGGAGTACTGGACCAGCAGCCAGATTCAACTGGTAGGTAGTGGTTAGACATCAGAAATTTTAATGAAGATTTGGCTTTAAATGGTAAATTGATTAAATAGTTTTCATGGCCGAAGTTACGTTAAATCCCAGTATTCACTTTTTAATTAGCACCTTGAAAATCCTATACATGTAATAAAACAATTTTACAACAAATATTTTGAAAGACACCCGGAGGTGTTTAAGATCTTGGAAAAGTGTGTACAGCAGAGCGACTGGGCGATACGATGGCCGAGTTTCGCTCACATACCAACCACCTTAGATTACGCAAATGGTTTGTCTGACACGGAATCCATGGAATTATGGTAATATAAGCGTCATGTCCGACATTCGATAATACCCTTGAAGAATTTGGCGCAGTTTCGCAGTCCACAGGTTATATGTTTTTATAGCCAAGTCGAGCGATAGGCTGCGAGAGTTGGGCCAACTGGTTGTGACTTGCAGTGATGAGAATAGATCGCCCTGTAGCCTCGTGGCCGTTGTAGGGCAAAGGCTAGCGGCTCCCTACAGTTGGTGTCACAGCATGTTGTTTCAAACAAGCAAGTATCTAAACATCTTCTGCATTCCGGGAGTGATAATCTGGACTTCTTTTCTTTTCGTTTGGCTTTTTGCCGGGGGGGTGGGGTGGGGGGGGGGTGGGGGTGGGGGGGGGGAGGGGTATAAGCCTCGTCCATCGGCCTTTTATTTTAGTAAGCATGGCTGAATCATCCTACGACTACGATCGAGTCCTCCGTAATTAAAATGGTGTTTTTGATAAGATCTGGCCCATATTTTCTCAACTCTGTGGCATTTTTAGGCCATGCATGTAACTCTACGGTGCACAGCGCTGTGCTACCGCAGTCGCAAAGCCACAGTTGGGCATGGAATATTCTCGAGATTAGTTGTAAAAGTACAGGGGTTGTCTTCTTTGCACTGTGTTGTACCAACAGAGAAGACTCACATGCCTGTAGGGAATGCTCGATTTCAGCGAGCATGAAAGCATCTGTTTTGCAGTCTGGAATGTCCAGCGCTGGGGTTCTACCTTAAGAACTAAATCGATTCCACACGGCTTGCCATTTTGTAAAATATTTAATTATATATCTAATTTTCTCTTATTTTATTTTCCTCTCTAAACTGCCATTTGTCTCACTGGGTCCGATCCACGAATTTTGTAGTTCATGTTAATCGAAATTTATATCTTTGAAGTAGCGGTACATATTTTGCAATGATACGTGCTCTGTTTGTTTTGTTTTTCCATTTCGGTTTAAATATTTCCAATAACCTTTTCGTTGATTCCTTCTTAAAAAGCTTCCCTTTAGAATTTGAAGGCTATACTCTTTATATTTTTTCTTTAAAGTCTTTTTACAATCATTGCTGGCCTGCATTAATCATTTCTTATTAGGTTCAGTTCTATGCTTATATAATTTTTTTACCTAAGCGATAATACTTTCGCTTTTCAAAGCAAGTACCTTCAAGCCAGGGCTTAATATCTTTGTTTTGTATAGATACTGGGATTGTAGGTGTGAAGTTTTAAGACCAAATGTCTTATAGGCTGCCGTAACAAGAATTTCTGAAAGCCCATTTGAAACACAAAAATAATGACTTCTGTAAAATTGTTCGAACAATTAATTTCATTGAGAAGTAGGTTTTTTTTGTCAATATCTATATCCTCATTGTATTATTATGAACTTCCTGCATTCCATTTTTTTTAGGTTTCTTTGGATTACTTACAGTTTCATGTCTATATGTTACGTCTTCTAGTTCAAGAAATAAATTAAATCGAAAGATACAGGGCAGGACATATCAGAGTACAGTTTACAAAAATGGTGAACTTCAAAATAGCTTATAAATTTCATTACATCCCATAATCAATAACACCAACGTTTTGACAGGTTGTTTTCTATATTTTAATATACCTGTTTCTGCTTAATGGTCCATTACAAATGAACATATTCTTATTGCTACATACTTCTAACAGTTCATAATTGTTAACTTTGCAAGTGTCCTCGCTGTGTCTAACAAAATACAACCAGCATCCATTTCATTTGGAAAGTTTGGCTTCCGTTTCGGCCGTAAGTGGGAAGGTCTTCCAGCAACCTGTGGATTGTCGTGAGTTTCCCCCGGGTGTCATCATCACTGCGTACTTCTCCTGCTGGTTGTGGGTCAGTTGTAATACTGTCAGCCTTATTTAATGTACGGCTATTTTCTACGACTACTTTCAGTGCATATATCAGATATAGTGTTATCTAATTCTAATCACAACTCCTCATTTGCATAAATAGAACATTCGGGTAGGATATACACAACTCTTAAACAAACGTCAGCGTAGATATTAGTGCTTTTCTGCTATATACTAATCAAAAAAATTTAACTGCTATCAATAGTTAGTACAGATACATCTAGATAGAGATTGTCCTTTACTGCTATAATTATACCACCACATCTGACATATGATCTACAGACACGGTGTTTTGGAGTGGTTACATGCCCAGGGATTACAGTTTCGTCAAGTTCAGTCTCTGCAAAACCCCGCCGGTTGTGTTTCGTGGGTCTCGGTACTGGTAACTTGACCACGCCCAAATGATTGAATTTCAAGAGTCTCTAACTTGGTTACTTGTCCAGTCTCCAGCCTGGTTACTTGTCTGCGTCCGCCCGGCTGGTTGTCTTTCGCGGGTCTCTGTGCTGATAACTTTTCCACGCTTAACTGAATGATTTTCAAGAGCCTCCAACTTACTTGTCCATATCCTCGGCAGATTTCTCGACTGGTTCACTTTCGCGAGTCGCCTGGTTACTTGTTGACCTCCACCCAGCTGGACGTCTTTCGCGAGTCTCTACCGTTGTTACTTGTTCACATCCACCGGGCTATTTGTCTTTCGCACGTCTCTCCGCATCCAGCCATACATACATCTGACTATCAGCTCCAGGAGCTCTGTTACCGTGATGATGGAGGCACCCAGAAACAGCCCCATCTGACCGCCAATAGACGCTGGGGGAAGAGAAGAAAACAAGAAACAATTTGTTATCCACAATGTTATCTATCCATAAAGCAGTCACACATCATATACAGTGCATATGATTGAAAGAATCTTGAACAATCAAAATGCCGAGGCCTGTCGTATTACTGCTAGTGTATATGCTTCGATTTACTTTGCTTAGAATTATAGGTCGCTTTCAAGCGTGTAGCAGGCCGGTTCTAAAGGCACCAGTCGTGACATGAAACACGGTCCAGATGAGCAAAGGATTTCAAGCTGTTAGCGGTATGTCCCAACAAATGTGGTACTGATTTTTATAAGCCGAGCTTAAGCAACGGGAAATCGCCACCCAGAAGTATATCAAGCGAGAACAGGTGACTCTATTCTTGATACCTAGATACATGTATTGAGTAATCGCTTACAGAATTGCAAGAAAAGTTCTGAAGATGGTGATCATAAAGGAGAAACCTTACATGGCACCGTCTAGGATGATATTTATTTTATTTGAGTATTTTAATTTACTACGAACTCCCTTCACCCACTAAGTTGACCACAGTCGTATAAGTGAAACATTCTTGAGTATACGGCGTTAAATCCTAACCAAAAAATAATACAACAGTAATATACATTATATTTATTTATTTATTTGATTGGTGTTTTACGCCGTACTTAAGAATATTTCACTTATACGACGGCGGCCAGCATTATAATGGGAAGAAACCAGGCAGAGCCCGGGGGAAACCCATGACCATCCGCAAGTTGCTGCAAGACCTTCCCACGTACGCTCGGAGAGGAAGCCAACATGAGCTTGACCTGACCTCCCAGCAACCGCATTGGTGAGAGGTTCCTGGGTCATTACCAACTGAGCCACGGAGGCCCCAGTATACAAAATAAGACAGACAGCACCAAAGACGTCGCCGGTGGTGTAGTCGGGCACTTGCTCTGTAGACACGATCTTCAGGCGATCAAAGTGGATGTGAATAAGGATATCATTTTCCCTGGAAAATAAAACACTGTTTAGCGATTTATTAACATCTGGCAGAAAAAGGTTTATTGCACATATGGTCTCTAGTAATTTGGAAGTTATATAGATGTAATAAGGTTGTACAGTCCAATAACGACCAGAAAATATATTTTGTTGTCACATTGCCGGAATAGACAGGTATCCATCATTCATTTTGGGGATAATGCTTATACGACGATACATGGACGCTGGCTATGGCGCATGCGTGTTTTAAAAATCCACCCTATGATTAAGTACAAGGGGTAAACAGTTGGAAACAACACTAACATACTGGATATCGTGTTCAATTTAGACAGATGCTCTTCGTAGTTAAAACAGAAAGACAAAGAGTAGTTAGAGCATTGAGTACATGTATTTGGCAGAGGCACTGAGATTACTTACACGTCCGTATCCCTTATGGTTCCCAAAGGACTAAAAGAGAAAATCGTGTTTATAGAACATAAAGTACTTAGTGGAGATTGGGCTTTGTTACATAGCCTTATCTGTTACGTTTCCCATGGGACTAGAGAACAGAGTCATGTCGTAACAGTGGCTATAGAACATGAAGTACTTGACAGAGACATTTTGTTACCTGTCCGTATCTGATACGTTTCCCGTGGGTCTATAAGAGAGAGTCTTGTGGTAACATTGGCTATAGAACATAAAGTACTTGACAGAGACATTTTGTTACCTGTCTGAATCTGATACGTTTCTATTGGTCTATAATAGAGAGTCTTGTGGTAACATTGGCTATAGAACATAAAGTACTTGACAGAGACATTTTGTTACCTGTTCGTATCTGATACGTTTCCAATGGGACTAGAGGATAGAGTCGTGTGGTACACTAGGTCTTCACACGGTAACGGGCAGTCGCACAAAGGTACCGCTAAAACGACAGAAAAAGAAAGGATTTACCTTTATCAAACTTGGATAATCTATCCTCTGGAACACGTTTGCAGAAGAAAACGCTTTTTATACTTTTTATATTTCCAGTTAATGATCATTGAGTACATGTGCACTAGACAAATCGAGGTATTGCGTAGGTGTTTAACATCACACTTATTTTTGCTTGTTTGTCCAGTGCACATGTACTCAATGGTCATTCACTGGAAATGTAAAAAGTATAAAAAGCGTTTTGATTTTGAATGATTCACTTGAAGAGAATTAGATATATCAGCGAAAAACCTCTATTCGAGATGTCCAGAAATACAAACCGTAAAATTTGAGGTTTCCGCTGAAATATCTGAGCGATTTGTTTTATTTTTGCATGATTCTCTTCAAGTAGCGGTGCTAAACACCTACGATATACCTCGATTTGTCCAGTGCACATGTACTCAATTGTCATTCACTTGAAATGTAAAAAGATAGATCACATTTTTCAGTCACTAAGAAAGCAAAAAATTCATAGACAGGATTTGAGGGAAGTCTCTTTTAAAGATTCGTCTGGGCAGCAATAATACTAAAATAAAAGTAACAAAATAGACGGCGGACCAACGAATGAGAGCATATTGCAAGCGGTTAACCAAACAACTTACGGAGAGTGTTGTTCAAGAATCTCTCCATCATCTTCGCGTGACAGTCGATCAACCGTAACGGATCACACGCCTTTTCTGTTGAGTAGGGAAAAAAGATGGAGGAAGATAATTCAGAGTTACTATGCCTAAGTTAGAATGTGGGATAGTTAGCATCTTCTACCCGACAACAACTTCAACAACTTCAAACGCATAGACTGTGAGCCCTCATATTATAATTCATTCATACATGTTTGCAGATATTGCTTTGGTTGTGGATATTTGCAGAATGGATACAGATTGGAGCCTATTAGGCGACATAATTTTTATTTACGGTGTCTACGGTTATGAAACGGTAAATTTAATAACGATAAAATACAGTCAATGTGTCCATCTATGAGATCTGTATTATAAACCCATGCGGTAGTCTCTAAAATAAGGGAACACAAAAAAATCTCAGAATTCATCAACGTACAGGGTTAATCAGGGTTAATTACCATCAGCCCATCCACTGGCGTAATCCAGTTGACACCCACAAAAGTTTCTGGCGCCCTCAATCATACAGGCGTCCTGGCAGGCTCGAAGGGTGTACTTTCCGGTGGGAATTAGAGGGTGCCGGAAGTCACCCGTTGTCACCTGACACTTCCGGTCTCCAAATGCTCGGTAAGGCGAAGGCAGAAACTTGTTCTATAGAAATCAAAATTGTATTTTAACTAAACTCTACCGAAAGCCTTTTCCACATTTTCGTTTGTGCTCTCAGTGTCAGTCTCTTGACCAAGAGGTCGCGTGTTCGAATCCAGCTCTGGCGGTGGTGCACTGTGGTTTAACCCATCCATGGTCCTGACCGCCGTGATATAAGTTCAACATTTTTGATTACGACGTTAAACAAAAATCTGTTAGATCAAACCAATTCTAAGGATAACCTTTAATCGCCACGTGGTTAAGCTTTAGACGATTGGTCGAGATTGTAAACCATCGTTAAGATACTGTGATATATTCAGCGTGTTCGGTATAACGCTCTAGTGTGTTAAGATCTGCCATCTATAAGAAGACATAACACACGGCTGAATGGTCCTTCAATACATATTAAGCAATTTCGAAAAGATTCGTTCTCTGTATACTTCAATAATTATAAATAAATATGTACAACTATGGCTGAATTATAAATGATCATACATACCTTGAACAACTTAACGCCAATGAAGTTTTCACTGAAGGGAGATAACTGTAGGAACTCTGAATTCACCACCCGTATTTTCTCGTCAGGCTCGTGGAGGATCAACTGTCAGTCAAAGTAACGGAAAGTTATTGGTTCTCCGTATACTTGTCATGATGTTTCATCAAACTGTTTTAAATAACACCGTAACGCAGTCAGAAGCAGACGGCTTCACAGCCAACTTTGGTATGTGATGGTGGAAACTCTAAAATTTTCAATCAGGACATGGGAATGATTCATATACATTGCACTAGGCCATGTTTCATATCGCATTAAACATTACATAGAACACATTCGAGGAAGCCATGTGCCCCATCGAGGACGAAACGCTGTTTTTAACCAGAAGGATCGCACACAGAAGATCTCACGGTTTATTACCCTTTACTCCAAGCTTGTGGTTTCATAAGCTAGAAAGATCAAAATTTCATCGTTGCGAGACAAACAAATCTACGTGATCGTTTTTAAGCATTATGACCCTCGACGGTTACGTACAGTTCAGCAAAATCCTCGTGTTTTATTCCACTCGTTGTGACAGCCTGGACTAAATGGGATTCGAGGAAAGTTCCAAATCAAAAATTTAGAAAAATACGTTTTAAGAAACTGGATTGGAGCTGAATTCTGGGCTGTCTCCGAAGGCTGTATTGTTGTACCATAGGCATAAATAATCAAGTGCTCTAGTCTGTCACACCTATGATACGCTACGCGCATGCGTACTGAGACAAAACCTGAAACCTTTATTTGGCTTGTTTTGTTTTGTTTTTCTTCCCGGAAACACCAGGAGGGAAATAATTTAGCATGCAAATCAATGTATACCCAGACAAAGTCCTCTACAATGAATTATTGACAAGACTATCCATTTAGCCCAGCTTATCACGCTTCTTACTACAGGCGTTAGAACAATCTGATATTAACTGAAAGGCTGGATCCTTTTGTTTATGCCTTACTGTTTTAATTTGTTTTAATTTAATTTAATTTAATTCTTTATTTATTTAACGAGGATTTTTCACAGCCTAATGGCTACTACGGAGATCTTGTCAAAGCATCATTTAATAACATAATAGCTAACGAAGTACATACATATAAATATGGGAATACATATTTCAGAAAACGGAATATAAGTTGAAATAAATTAATTATTATTTACAATGTTAACATGTTATTACCATTATCATGGTCATAAAACCTTTCTGTATCATTGATAAATTTATGTACACATTGAAAAACAAGTTCATTATCTTCGTAATTTAGATCTTTAGAGCCAAACAAAAGTATATTACATATATGTCGTGAACATTGTGGAATAAAAACAGAATAATTTACACCAGGTGAAATAATTTGTGTGAAAGTATGTAGCATGTGCTTCCTATGGGTGGCAAATTGAGAGCAAATAAAAAAAAATAATGAAAGTTATCTTCACATGTATTATTACAGTAATGGCAAGTAGTATCTTCAATAATATTAGACTTAAAAAGGTCTGCCCGAAGAGCGCTGAGTCCCATTCTCATTCTGCAGTGCTGGACAGATGAAAAGTTGCTAAAGTCATTATATAACGCTATAAATCACCAGATGTAGTAATAATTGGTAGAGATAGAAATTTTTGAAGTTCTTTAATTGAAGAATGGCGAATATGTTTAGGTAAATTATTCCAGTCATTAGTTGTTTTCGGGTAGAAGAAAGATTTTATATACCGAGACTGCATCTAAATATACGTAAATTTTCATTATACCTTAACCTATATGTATTATACTCTGCTGACAGACTTGGTAATAGGGACTGTAGATAAGGTGGGAAAAATCCATTTACAATTTTAAGAAATAGCAGAATCCTATGTTGTTAACTCCGAACATATAGTGGTGTCCAATTGAGTTCACTCAGCAGAGCTGTATCTGATGTACGACGCATTTCACTTGTACAAAGCAAAGCTGCGCGCCGTTGAACATTTTCCAGTTTCTGGGAAAGCGCAATGCTACAGTTATCATATAATATGTCGCCATACTCTATTGTAGATCTAATGAGGCTATTGCATAAAGTTATTAAACACTTCCTTGTTAATATCCTTTTCACTCTATTTATAATACCTAATTTCTTATTACATTTATTTACGAGTGATCTTATATGTTCGCCCCAATTTACCATATTGTTGTAGAATGATACCAGGGTGTTTATGGTGCTGAACGCTCTTCACTTCAATACCATCAATAATATAGTTTTGGGTACATCGGGTTCTTTTTCAAGGAGACAAGTAAGTATACAGTTTTCTGTGCATTAAATGTTATCAGCCACTGTTTGGCCCATTATGACAATCGACCTAGATCTCGATTTATTTTATTTTCAGATGTAATAAACTCAGTCATCTCTTCGAACAAAGATGTATCACCAGCAAAAATATTGATATTACATTCAATGTTCACATTTATGTCATTTACAAAAATCAAGAATAGAAGTGGTTCTAGAACGGAGCCTTGTGATACTCCACTTTGAATAGAATATATGTCTGAATCAGCTCCGTTTAAACAAACTTTAATTTTTCTGTCAGATAAATAATTCTGAATCCATGTCAGTATTGGGTCCCCATCACCCAAATGTCTCAATTTAAACAAAAGACCCTCATGCCAGACTTCAACAAAGCCTTGCTTACATCTAGGAAACTAAACACGTGTCATTACAATTATCCAGACTTCTGTATACATCGTGTACAATTTTAGTTAACTGACATATTGTCGAGTCGCCATGTTTAAATCCAGAATTATTCGATATTAGATGGTAATGGTTGATACAATATTCATACAAGTGCTTATATACTACTTTTTCTAGCACTTTAGAGAGAGAGGGTTGTAGAGAAACTGGTCTGTAACTTGACATGTCATGTCTATCTCCATTTTTAAAGAAAGGGCATACTCTAGATAGTTTCCAAGCTTATTAAAAGACTCCTGACTGAAGTGAGAAATTAAATAGTTTAGTGAGGTTAGGTGCTATATTTTCCGCTGTATTTTTGAGCATGAAATTACTAATTTTAATCAGCACCAGAAGCTTTCCTAATATTTAGATTGGACAGAAAACCAGCTACTTCCGTTTCACTTGTATGTATACAATTAAGGCGTGCAGCAGTGTAATAGGTGAATGGATTTATTTATTTATTTATTTGATTGGTGTTTTACGCCGTACTCAAGAATATTTCACCTATACGACGGCGGCCAGCATTATTGTGGGTGGAAACCAGGCACAGCCCGGGGGAAACCCACGACCATCCGCAGGTTGCTGGCAGACCTTCCCACGTACAGCCGGAGAGGAAGCCAGCATGAACTGATAGCGGCCGCATTGGTGAGAGACTCTTGGGTCATTACGCTGCACTAGCGCGCTAACCGACTGAGCCACGGAGGCCCCCATAGGTGAATGGAGGTAAAGCTGGTATTACTGACGGAAGAGTTGAATGGCTTACAAAAAATCTAACGAACTAATTAGCTTTTTCAGTATCACTTGATACATTTTTATCGTTAACGATTAAAGAAGGGACAGGTGGTTTCGCTTTTGAACCCAGCAGAGATTTCATTATAGACCAATAAGACTTGGAATCTAAACTGGGATTAGAAAGTTTTCCCTTTAGTTTTTCACCATATCTTAATATTTGCTTTTCTCTTAGTGATATTAGCTTCACGCGTATATATACAAAAAGGAAATCAGTCTTCCTCTTAAATTTTTTAAACATCTATTTCTTATTCTTAATTTATAATGAACATCATTTGTCGCCCATGGTTTATCCCCTGGTCGTTACTTGCTTATTTGGTAATGCTTCCCCACAACAAGATAAGAAAAGATTGTTCCAAACATACAATTTATCAGCCATATCATCGAATATGTCACAAACGATTTATTCGTGAATAGATCGACTATGGATAGCCTACGCCTCAGGGTCTTTCTGCTGTGCGGTGTCAAATATCAACCATGGTCCAGGTTATTTCCTTTGTACAATTGTGACGTAATCTCTTCTAATCTGGATTTATGGTCCCCTAGACAGAGTTATCGTTCTTGCCCACAGGTATACCTGCTTCAGCTAAACGACCTGATAAAATTTATTTTTGGGGTTATTGTTTTATAACACTACATGGGAAAAATAGAATTATGGAAGAAAATATATGTACTACGGTACACATGTGATAATCTCAACGAACTTTTGGACACCCTATGTCTTAAACCTTAGATAACGGAGTTGGAACGGCCCTGTTTGGTCTACACGAATATCAGACGAAATATCAGGCCATATATACCAACGCAACAAATGCCGGTACTTCAGTCAACGCGCTCTGTTCAAGGGTGTTCAATTTAATTGCCTGACAATGGTGTTGTGAGAATTTTTTCCACATGTTACTGCTGTTCGCTGCTGGATCATTGGAACTCTTTTGAAATTGAATGTAAAAACGTTAATGACTAGTACATTGTCGTCATTAATAGCGACGTCATCTGGTGCACCAGCACCAAGCCTTCTTAGAGATCATCTTATACATGATGGAAAAATTCAATTCAACATTCAAAACGTTCAATAAAAATTCCAAAAAAAAATATAACTACCATTACTGACCTTCACACCGCGATCCTCCCCCTCAAGCTTTAGAAGGAGGCTGAGACCTGCTTCCTTACCAGGTGTCCTTGATATGAACCCTCTCGATCTATTGGCTGTTTCAGTTTCATTCGTGTCACGTGACCATGATATGTCGTCTGGTAAAACACTATTGACGCTCTCGCAAAAAGAATCTCTTGCGAGGCTTGTCTTAACAAAATGTGAGCAGTTACTGTGTGCAAACATGCAAAACCGCAGAAATTTCTTCTGAAGCAGAAATCTCTTGTGATAGATTTCCCCGGTGTCGATTCTGGCGTAATCCTCAACAGGAAGTGACGTGAAGAATGTTCGGTTTTTAATATTGAGATTCATCAAGACGTCATTCTCGAATGGCTCGAGGTCAGGGTAAGCAGCCTTGGAAAGTGGCTTACAGACGGTGACCCCCGGGAAGGCTAACTGGTCCTCGTAGCTTGTGATGACATTGGTTAGGACTGGGAGTTGGTTAACATGGATTATTTGACCAGTGATGACCGCTAAAAAGGCAGCTAGCTGTGCAACAATAACCGTGGTCCAGAGTATTCTGGAGGGAAAATAAGGGAAATAAGTCAAAATTAACACTATGTACCAAGCACCGGGTTCAAGAAGTGATCTTAGTCTTAAGTCAAAATTTCCAATCGTTATGAACTTTTTATTTCCGATCTAACATGGTAAAAATATTGCTTGACAACGTATATTCTGGGTAAGTATTTATTGTACCACAAATTTCAGCTAAAATAACGAAAAGGAACATACCAAATTTAACAATTAAAATTTTGACTTAAGATCGCTTCCTGACCCTGGGGCCAGTGATCTTCAGTAAGACCAATCTGCTTTATTTAGATACCGATATATTCAAAAAGAAGAATAAATAAACCAAGAAGAGCAATGAAAATAGGGGAAAAATCATATATTATATTGGTTGCAAACAAATTAAATAAAGTAAACGATTGCAATTTGACTATGACCGATTAATTGCTCATTAACGCCATACACAAGATGATTTCACCGATATAGAGGCGGTTAAAACCGGAGAGACCGAGGTAAACTAACGACCCTAGGCAAATTACTGACGGCCTTTCGCACGTGTGGCAGTCACACTTGTATACCATATTGGTCGGAGGTAATTCGTCTTCAACGAACCTAAGGCTGCTCAAATGGTGACAACCTATTGTCACCAAGATCATCTAGGAACGTTGAGAGCGGAGGAATCTCCAAATTCCTTGTTGGAGGTCTCTTACTGACTAAGCTACGCGTCTTCCCTCCACACCCACGCACTATAAACACCGGTTATCTTAGGCCTGTGCATAGCACCCAGAATGATGACATCATTCTTTACACAAGGTAGTTTGGAATTTATAGTGATGTAATTTTGTGACATGGATTTACGCTTGCGCTCGAAGGATTGGAATCGCATCATAAAAAAGGAAAATAAATAAACAAAATTAAATTGGTTGTAAGATAAATCACAAACTTATCAGGGTTTATTTCTGATCCGATACAAATTTACGAATTAATAAATTCGGATCAAACAGATAAACGAACCTCTAATTTCTCGAATTTTGGAAAAATCTATATACTCAGATCAAAGTCTGAAGTGTCCTAGGGGTTTTCTGGACATAAAAAAATGTCATAAACTATTGCTTCCAATTTATTTTCTTACATCGTGTCAGATATAAGAGGACTGTCTGATCAAAGACTTAATGGCACAGTTGTTTCTCTGCGGTATATCACTGTCCTCCGCAATTATAGTGTGTCACAGCTCGTCAGTATCCTGCCAAAGTCGGTGGTTTTCTGTATTTCTTTGAACTATTAAACAGCAATTTTAACAAGGACGCGAGGAGACAGTGTGGGGTTGTACTAACCGGAATAAGATGCAAAGCGGGTTCTACCATAAGTAATATTCCATTTAAATACTCATTGCAGTTGAATTGCAATTGTAAAATAAATACCTTCGTTAGCTTTGATAAAACTGTGTTCATTAGCCACTTCCTGCGACATAAGTGCAACAAACGGTTTTACAAACAAAAATTAACGGATATTGGTCGGCTTACCGTCTAGGCGAGGACACAGACGTTTGCAGAGCGAATTTGACGCCGTGTAGGGATGTGTCTTGGGAAAACTCCGCCACCATTCCTAGCATCTGGCGTCGAGGTTTGTCACCGGCCTGGTCGGTATCGTTGTTTTCCACTGATGCCATTAATGAGATCAAATAATTCAAGCAAAATGTCTCGCTGGAACGTTAATCAACCGCGAATAAATCTACGGGAAGAATAACGGAAGTGCAATGTTGAGGCATCCAAACGTGTATCTGTCTGGTACAGTTACACACAGCAACAGCCAACTTGACTAAAAACAACCAAGAGGAGTCAACGAAAAATTATACTTCTGCTTGCAGATCTCTCCTGTCTTAACTGAACTTCAGTAATCCGCTTGCGATGTATATGTAGCAAGATGAAAGCAATCTTCAGAAGTCGATCCTACGTACCAGAGGTCAACAAGTAAAGATACATGGAACAGCCGCCATCTTTGCCGAACCTGAAACGAACGCAACCTATGGCCCTATATACTCGGAGGCTGTTTAGTGAGTATGTCCAGAACAGACATGAATCTATTCCAATACAGGAGAGAGTGGATTTATAGAGCTTACAGTTGGGCTATTGTACAAGACCAGGGAATTGGCTGAGTAGCATTGCTTGAGTGAAGGGTTAACGTTATTGGTTAAATTAATGCGCCACGCACTAATTTCTCTCATAAATGTATATTTATGGTGAACTATTTTTTTCTGCGCTCTGAGCTACAGATAAGGAATTAAGTCAGATTTAGCGATATGTAGAGCGGAGTGATCACAATATTTACAGCCGATATTTCAGCATTGTGATGAATTATTTGAAAAACAACAAAACATACCCTGGCAAAATCGTTAAATATCTACTCAGTTTTTTACACAGTGTTCAAGCTGTTACGTTTTATCTGTTACGTTATTGAACTGAGCTAGGGTACATACATGGTGATGGATGAACGCTTTACATTTTTCTCTTATTTTGTATACACCCTTAAAACGCAAATGTTAATTTGTAAGCACTTTCTAAATGTTAACCAAGTTCAAGTCCAGCTCACGCAGTCTTCCTTTGCAGTTACACATGGGAAGATCTTCAGCAATTTGCGGATGGTCGTGGGATTCCCCCGGGACTTGCTCAGTTTCCTCTCACCATAATGATAGCCGCAGTAGTATAAGCGAAATGGTCTAGAGTGCAGCATACACAAGTAATCAAATAAATAAATAAATAAATAAATCAGTAACTAATACATTAGGATAGCATTAAATTACGACGATTTCGGAGGACTGTGTTAAAGTGTTAAATTTCTCAAACTTTGTTTGATAAGTTTGATAAATTTTTTCCTTCCCCACTACTGCCAAAAATGTTCGCAGCGGTGGTGAGTGTGACAGCGCGTCGCAATGGCCCAAATTCCTCTTACCAATGTGGTCGCTGTGTTCCAGTCCAGTCGTAGGTTTCCCCCTGGTATTGCCCGCTTTCCTCTAACCAAAATGCTGGCCACCAATGTATAAAGCGAAATATTCTTGAGTACGGCGTTAAACACTTATCAAATAAATAAATAAATAATATACCAAAATACTATTCAGGCGGGATGTTGTCTGACAAAGTGTTGGTCAATTCGAACCATTAACAGCGTTGTGAAGAGTCCCTGTCCATCAATGCTAACACCGACAAGATTTATGATCATATTGATGATGTTACAATAGCCATAGCTTGACCACATTTCCCTCCTAATTTTATCGGTTATTAATGTTGCAAATGCGATAAACCGAGGGCTTTTGCTTCCCGACAATATACACACCAGAAACTTCTATAGAGCATGTACCCCAGGGGAATAACTCGTCATACGAGTACTGTTATAAGTTGTTATCAGTTGATTTCATGACGAGTGACAGCGGCTGCTGAAGGCCCTGGGAGTGAGAAATTGCCGGTACCGATCTGTTTTGCTAAGAGGTGTTTCATACATCCGTTTCATTAAGTCACGTGATAAGATCTAGTGTCTGCAGATTAATCCTCTCGGCGGACATCATTCATCTAGACGTGACAGTAATCTGAGGAAAGTTAACAAGAGACCGTATTTCACCAGTTACTTGTGACCATTTGCCAACACTGTCGCCACTACTCTGGTTTTACTCTCTATGCTATAGTTTATTATATAGTCCTACTGTTATTTTATACCATACTGTAAAGAGACTGTAATGGAAAGTCACTTATGGGGCAATATATATATTTAGCGCACAGAAGACTTTCACTCGCGGGATGTTTTTCTAATTTGAAGTGAAATTTTAATTAATGTAATTAACGCGGTATTGCTCAAGAATCATTCACTTATACGACGCCATTTGCTGGAGCCCCAGGGTATATCGACAGACTTGTGGCAAATAACTGAGGAACTTTCTCACAGCTGACACACACATATGTAACCACAGAAAACGATCGACCTAAAGATCGTATAGCTGGCAGACACTTGATCTCCTGTTGACTTATCTATAGAAAAGGTTCTTGTGGGTCGGACAGATGGGGGTCACGTAATCACGGAGTCCTGTGGATTTTAATTCACAGAAAAGGTTCAACCTGTAGGTATAGCTGAGAGTTACGTGATCTTATGTGGACTTAATCGTGTATAACACCCCCTTAATACACCAGGAGCGCTGTTCGATAAAAGCGGAAGCAAGATAATCTCCATAATTCCCCGTTCAAAGCTGGGACTGAACCAAGATCCCGTGAGATCCAAAGACACACATATTAACCACTCGGCCACGGCCCGGTTTCACAGTCATTTCACAGAGCGTTAGTAACACATGTAGGCATACTTAGCATTAATTCAAGTTATGTGAACATTCTCTTCAACGAGGCTACGAAAACTCCGCCAGACTACCCCGTCTATTGTCAATCTTTGACAGATTCCTCACTAAAACCAAAGAATATGAATATTTAATGGAAAATCATTAAAGGGAGTTGGAGTGTCACAAGGTTTGTCTGAAGGTTTCTAAGATCAGACGGTTTATTATCTGTTCATTTATTTGTTTATTTATTTGATTGGTGTTTTACCCCGTACTCAAGAATATTTCACTTATACGACGGCGGTCAGCATTATTGTGGGTGGAAACCGGGCAGAGTCCGAGGGAAACCCACGACCCCGCAGGTTGATGCAGACCTTCCCACGTATGATTATCTGTTCATGCTTCCAGCTTCAATATACATGGATCAGATAAGATAAGATTTGATTGATGTTTTACGCCGTACTCAATAACATTTCACTTATTCAACGGGTACCAACATTATAGTGTCAGAAAACCGGACAGAGCCCGGGGACTTCCCGCAGATTGCTGCGAGACCTTCCCACGTACGACTGAAGAAGAAACCAGCATGAGCTGGATTTGAATTCACAGTCAACCCACCACACACAAAGGGATAATTTCCTGTAGGTCAATCCTATCGCTTAATTGTGAAGAATCGTTTAGGAAACTCCCGGATCTGGTTTCCCTATCACCACCAGATGTCCTGATCACCACCAGATGCCCGGATGACCTCTTGATGCCCGGATCACCACCAGATGGTCGGACCACTACCTAATGGCCGGATGACCCCCAGTTGTCCGGATGACCCCCAACTGCCCGGGTCACCACCAGATGCCCGGATCACCACCAGATGCCCGGATCACCACCAAGTGCCTGGATCACCAACAGATGCCCGGATCACCACCAGATGCTCGTGTCACTATTAGATGGCCAGATCACCACCAGATGCCCGGATAACCACCAGATGGTCGGACCACGACCTGATGGCCGGATGACTACCAGCTGTTCGGATCACCACCAGATGTCCGGATAACCACCAAATGGCCGGATCACCACTAGATGCCCGGATCACCACCAGATGCCCGGATCATCACCAGATGCTCGGGTCACTACCAGATGGCCAGGTCACCACCAGATGCCCGGATCACCACCAGATGGTCGGAGTACGACCTGATGGCCGGATCACCACCAGATGCCCGGATCATCTGCAGATGCCCGGATCATCTGCAGATGCCCGGATCACCACCAGATGCTTGGATCACCACCAGATGCCCGGGTCACCACCAGTTGCCCGGATCACCAGCAGATGTCCGGATCACCACAAGATTCCCGGGTCACCACGAAAATTGATTGAATTAGCCCTCATCTCAAAACGAAGATCCTTTTGTGTATTTTTTAAAGCAAAGTCGCTGGCGAACATACACACGGACGGATATACAGGCAAAGAAAGGTTGGCAAAAACATCACCCCGTTGTCGAAGGCAATGAACAAAAAGAAAAATGCTGAACTACATTTTTAGGAAACATTTATTAATTCTTTCGACCGCTGATAATGCCAGTGTATCCGTACGTTTTGTAATATACACAGCATGTATACGTTACAAACAATCCCCTCTCCTTCCACAGTTTGCTTACACACCAATTAAAACACCAACTTTTCCACATCCTTTTAGCTAATGTTATACATATATATATAGCAGCGACGAAAACCATATTGATTTATTGATATAATATTGGCATCATGTATACTAATCATGTGACCTGGGATCAACCCTGGGTCATGGCAAAGACTTTAAAAATGGTACTTGTTGCTGCATCGCTTGGCGTTCAGGACTTACAGGTTAGAGCAAGGAAAGAGGACAGGCTGGCCCAGTGTCAGTATAATGTGACTGGGTTAGGTGTCATGAGTGATGTCTACGACACCACTTTGGCTGCATGGACTCTACCTGCCACAAGAAGACACAGTATTTCTACACACACCTAATGATTCGTCGTTGTTGATATGACTGACAAATCGTACGACGTAAAATCCTAAGCCTATATACAGACATGCTAATTATGTTCATGTATAGACCCTTTGGTTTAGTTGGTCAGAAGGATTTATCAATGGAAGCTATGCATGCAAAGACTGCTTCCATAAAATATATATGAACATGCGTGAGCATCCAACGTTTAAAAAAGAAAGCGATTAACAACTGATGCAACATCAGTTGATATCTAAGCCAGAATTAGTGAATAATTATCATATCAACGGTAAAAATTCATAAAAATTAAGCGTACACAGGCAAATCTCGCTATCATGCAAAGAAACTTCAGGGGCAATGACACAAATATATAACAGTCTTAAGATTGGAACAAACTAGTCTTAACTTGCGGTTTTATGCTTTGTGAAAGTGTTGACTTCAGGCTGAAGTTTCTTCTTAGTCATTTATATACATTATAGCTCTATGTGCCGAAACAGTAATGTCACTGATTTATCGTAGAAAATTGTTTTAAGCAAATGGATTAACTCAAGCTCCATGATGCTTGGGACATGCAGCGATGATAATGGTTCTTTTGGGAAACTCCTAACTCGCGGCCAGCATCAACCAGCATCACGACTCCCACACCAATGTGCACCGTGAACGCCCAACCAACCATCACGGCAAAAACTGCACCAGCATTACATACGCCTCACCAACCAGCACTGCGAAAGACTAAAATCAACCAGCACCACGAATGTGCCTTCAACAAGGTCCGTGAGCGCTTCAACAACCAGCACCGCGGACGACTCACCAACCAACATCGCGAACGACTCACCAAACCAGCAACGCGAACAACTACACAACCAGCACCGCGAACACCTCACCAACCAGTACAGCGAACTACCCTCCGACCGGGTGCGCGAACATTCCAACAACCATCAAACAGCAGCGAATATTATAAACATGAATGCGTCTTTTGAGAGAAATAAAACCGAACAAGACAGCTATGCGGTAGGTCCGCTTGGCTGGTTTTCTTTCGCGAATATCTACCCCGATTACTTGTTTACCTTCAATCGACTGGTTGTCTGTCGCGAGTCTCCACACCAGTTATTTGTCTGTTCGTCCATCCCGCTGGTTGTCTGTGGCGAGTCTCTGCGGTTGTTACTTGTCTATGTCCGTCCGGCTGGTTTCTTTCGCAAGTCTCCACGCATCCAACCGTATAAACATCTGATCATCAGCTCCAGGATCTCTGTGACCGTGATGATGGAAGCACCAAGGAACAGTCCCATCTGACCGCCAATAGATGCTGGGAAGGGATAAAGGCAAGAAACACATTGTTATCTACTGTCAAATGTCAAAGCGGGCATTTAGCGCTAGATCCATGTAGGTTTTTACCAAACAAAATATCAAGACTATGTATTGTTATGCAAGAATTACACATTTGTTTGCTTAGAATGTAACGTAGCGTTCAACAAAGTTTCGAAGAAATCAAAACAGTGTCTTGTTATTGCAGACTTGTTCCGATGCCCACCTATTTACAGTACTGTCTCTGTTGTGAACTCGCAGCCGAAGACAGAAGAAAGATGCTGTCTAAGAAAGGATAAAAATTTTTGAGTAGTTGGATTTATCATACACCTATCTGTCGACGGCATCCCATACAAGCATCCCATTTTGTATCACGTCATGATGACGTCAGCACTCTTTTTGGGACTACTTTGACCTCCCTGACCTTGTCTGCACCCTCTACCGGGGAAACCCCTGAACTATATTTGATATGTACAATGCTGACAAACATATGAGCAATCCAATGTCACTGGCTATCCTGCGAATTCTTTCCAAGCTGAAATTTCAATGTCGTTGAAAACTGCATTAATTGTTTTATTATTAATCAAATTAGCTCAGTTATTTTCCATTTTGATATTTAATTTGTTTATGTTATTGCTGTGAATCACACGTTAGTGACATTTTCATGTAACCTCCACGGTGACGTCAGCACTGTTTCTCATAATCCCGTATTGGGTAAGGATACCGAATGAAAACGTGGTCATATTGTTTAAAACTATGGTTATTGGTTAAGCATCATCAAGTGGAACATTTTAGATTATTTTTCGAATTAGTTTCAATCAGTTTTAAGAACTACATTTACTTTTCGTTGCGTAATTTAAAATTTATTTCGGCTTATGTTTGTTTGCGGGTTTACGAGTGACGTGATCAGGCACTTCGGTGCAATGGTTGAAATTGTAAGTTTGCCAAATCAGTCTCGATGATTTCGTTGAATAAAGCGGTATATATGATGTGATGCTCAGACGTACATACGGTATATGATAATTACCCTTCGGGCTCGGCTGATTCGACAGCCCGACCTCAGACAACTCGACGTTCATACATCATAGTGGATCATGATAATCTCTATGTATTACACGTGAGAAATTACGCGGCGTTGAAATCAAGTGAATACCAAGTTTTTAAATATAAAACAAATCAGACAGTACCAAAGACGTCGCCGGTAGTGTAGTCGGGCACTTGTTCTGTAGACACGATCTTCAGGCGATTGAAGTGGATGTGGACAAGAACATCATTTCCCCTAGAAAATAAAATATAGCGATTTACCAACATCGTGTAGAAAAGTTTTACGTAATATGGTCTCTCTTTGGAAGCTATGCAGATTTCATGTTTTCAGTCCAGAAACTGCCAGCTTTGTTTCTACTTGGCGGTTAGTCATGATGATAATAATTTTGTAGATATTGCTTAAAATAAGTGATCAATGTTTGGGCAGAACTTAATATATGGCGCATGTGTTTTCCAAAAATGCGCCTCACGATTAAAGGAAAATAAGTAACCATTCCCAAAAACAATAATACCGAAGGCGCCCTGCCATTCTAAGGACAGGGAGTAAACATCCAAAGCAACAACAAAGGCGCAATGCAATTCTAAGGACGAGTACAAACCATCCGTAACAAAAACAAAAGGGGTGTGGCTACAGAAAGGGAAGCTTAATCTTTGTTAACACTGTTCGAATTTTTTTTTCGTTTCTAATGGAACTAGAAGTCAGAGTCGAGTGATAACAATGACTATGTAACAGGAAGTATTTGACTTTATTACCTGTCCTTATCCATTGCGTTTCTAATAGGACTAGAAGAGAGAGTCGTGTCGTACACTAGGTCTTCACACGGAAACGGACAGTCGCACAACGGTACCGCTAAAACGACAGAAAACGACAGGATTAGTATTTAACAGAAATTGACAAGCGATGTTCTCGAACTCTTTTTTATAGGTGACGACATCGCAGAACAGAACAAAAGTTCACCATCATGCAGCTTCGTACAGCACTTATTAAAGTTTTTGTAACCTTTGTCGTACATCATTGATTGAAGGCTTAGTAACCTTTGTCGTACATGGCTGTTTGAAGGCTTAGTAACTTTTGTCGTACATCACTGACTGAAGTCTCAGTAACATTTGTTGTGCAGCACTGACTAAAGTCTCAGTAACATTTGTCGTACAGCACTGACTAAAGTCTCAGTAACTTTTGTCGTACATCACTGACTGAAGCCTCAGTAGCTTTTGTCGTACATCACTGACTGAAGTCTCACTAACTTTTGTCGTACATCTCTGGAGTCTTCGTAACTTTTGTCGTACATTACTGAAGTCTGCGTAACTTTTGTAATTCATCACTTTTGTCGTACATTATTGAAGTTTTCATAACATTTGTCGTACATGAACTGCAGGCGATTACATACATTAATATAACTTACAGAGACTGTTGTTAAGGAATCTCTCCACCATCTTAGTCTGGCAGTCGATTATCCGTATCGGATCACACATCTTTTCTGTGGAGTTGGAATAAAAATATGGTGGAAGATAATTCAGAGTTACTTTGGTTAAGTTAGAATGTGGTTGGTTAGTGTCTATCATCTTCCGAATGAGAAGTCAGAGAAGCTGTAAACGTTATCCAAGAGTTGACGCTTTTCATCCGGGGAATATTTCACAAAATTTCAAAAGTTTAAATAAAAGCTTGTTCATACAACGTAACTTTGAGTTGATGTTTACTGGTATGTGGTAAATTTTCCATAACGATCTAGTAATTCAGGAATAAAACATCGTCTACATGTACAAACCTTTACTGATACGAGTTATATTTGCAGTCAAGTCATTTTATTCACGTCTACTTTAAATTATAGTTTACAGATAAACTTTAAATATCTCAAAATATATTACTTATATAAGTAATGATCGGGCCTTGTGAGAGTGTACACTAAAAAAAATATTGTGTTCATTTTAACAGAAAGTTTGTTATATGAGTGATGCTAGAATGTATTTGTAGCCGAGTGTACACTAAAAAAAATATTGTGTTCATTTTAACAGAAAGTTTGTTATATGAGTGATGCTAGAATGTATTTGTAGCCGAATGTACACTAAAAAAATTATTGTGTTCGTTTTAACAGAAAGTTTGTTATATGAGTGATGCTAGAATGTATTTGTAGCCGAATGTACACTAAAAAATATTGTGTTCATTTTAACAGAAAGTTTGTTATATGAGTGATGCTAGAATGTATTTGTAGCCGAGTGTACACTAAAAAAAATATTGTGTTCATTTTAACAGAAAGTTTGTTATATGAGTGATGCTAGAATGTATTTGTAGCCGAGTGTACACTAAAAAAAATATTGTGTTCATTTTAACAGAAAGTTTGTTATATGAGTGATGCTAGAATGTATTTGTAGCCGAGTGTACACTAAGAAAAATATTGTGTTCATTTTAACAGAAAGTTTGTTATATGAGTGATGCTAGAATGTGTTTTTTTTATACTGCGTCATATTCAGCATCATATCGTGTTATTCTGATACAGTAATAATGTTAACAGAATAGAATTAACTGATTGCGTGCGGTGTATTTAACAAAATAAATTGCCACAATAACAGAATGCATTCAAGAATCACTTAAACAGCAGGCTTTCTGTTGAAATAAACGTTATTATTATTATTATTAATATTATTATATTTTAGGAGCATTAGGTGCTTCGTTCAAGACACTACGTGGTGTGCATATCTGTACATCACACGTGGAAAAGTTGGTCAGCAACATGCCAAAGGTCGGTGGTTTACCTCGGGATTTCTCCATTCTTAGTACTAACTGCCATCGAATAAGAGCAAGGCGTTAAACAGCGATGGAATCTAATCTAAATTCTGCTCTGGATAATACATTTACACGAATGATAAGGTTATGTGTGTACTTAAGTCGGGCTCATTTTTGGGCTATTTAAAATTACGCTACTTGTTATATCCAGGATACCAACTATCAAACGACGTCATACAAACATCAGCTTACAAATATACTAATTAGACAAGCAAGGCCATCTTAATTGCCTGCTTACCTTCAGTGTGCTTTTTGATATAATCCATTTGACACCCACAAAAGTTTCTGGTGCTTTCAATCATGCAGGCGTCCTGGCAAGCTCGAAGGGTGTACTTTCCGGTAGGAACTAGGGGGTGCCGGAAGTCACCCGTCGTCACCTGGCACTTCCGGTCCCCGAATGCTCGGTAAGGCGAAGGCTGAAACTTGTTCTGTACAAAACAAGAACGCATATGTTGCAAAACTTATCGAAAGCTTTTCTTTCATGCTCTGGCTGCTTAGGCAGTTAAAGGCTTGGAAGGTTTCTGGTTGACTCCTGTTATATCTTGTTAGTCTTTCGTGAAGGCTAATCTAATAAAGTGTCATATCTGGTGAAGTATCGTATCTGGTCATATCTGCATAAGGATCAGCCTAGTATAAGATGACATCTCGTGTGGTAATATATGACTAGAATAAAGTAGAGAAGCAAAGCTTAGACAGATAATGAAGTAAATAGCGACGTTGGATACCAGGCAAAGAAAAATGTATGAAAAGACAAGGAATTTCAGTGAACTTTGTGAATCCAATATCTAGTAATAAATTAATTCCGTCATTTAATCTCCTTCATTTTAAGTGATCTGTATGCTTGAAAATAAAATAAAATAAAATAAAATAAATAAATAAATAAAAAATAAATAAATAAGTAAGTAAATATATATATATATATATATATATATATATATATATATATATATATATATATATATATATATATATATATATATATATATATATATATAAATGAAGTTTTAATTAACCATACCTTGAACACCTCGACACCAATGTAATTTTCACTGAAGGGAGATAACTGTAGGAACTCTGAATTCACCACCCGTATTTTCTCGTCAGGCTCGTGGAGAATCAGCTGTCAGTCAAAGTAACGGACATTTATTAGTTGGTCTACTGTCACTATACGCCTTCCTGCTGCCTTTGTCATGTGATTCCATCAGACGGTTTCAAATAACAATGTGACGTTTTCAGTTTTGATTTGATTTGATTTGACTGATGTGTAAAGCCATCCTCAAGAATCTTTCCCTTATACGATGGCAGCCTATTATGGTGGAAGAAAACCAGAGTGCCCGGGAAAAACCATCGACCATTGGCAAGTTAATGATGAGCTTATCTACGTGTGTACAGAAATGGTGAGTGTTTCTAGAAAATATATCGGTAATATTTTTGTAGAAAGGCGTGAAGCAGAATGGTGTGCAGTGACAGTAGTTACGAGTACACTGACAACAGGTGAGTGAGTGTTTGGGGTTTAACGTCGCACTTAACCATTTTTTCATTCATATGACTACATTCATGTAGTGACCAAAGGAAGGCATGAGTGACATTAGGAAGGCGTGTAGTGACAATATGAACGTGCGCAACTAGAAGAGAAAGGCGTGCAGTGACAATAAAAAGGCGTGCGATGACAATAGAATGGCGTGTAGTGATAATATGAATGCGGGTATCTACAATAGAAACAACAGGAAGGCGTGCAGTAATTATAGGAAGGCGTGCAGTGTAAACAGGATGGCGTGAAGTGATTATAGGAAGGAGTGCATTTAAAGATAGGAAGCCTTACAGTGATTATGGGAAGGCGTACAGTGACAATAGGAAGGCGTGTAGTGACAATAGGAAGGCGGGCAGTGACAATACGAACTCGCGAAACTACAATAAAGTGACAACACTGACAATAGAGAGGCGTGCAGTGACAGTAGAAATGCGTGCAATGACAACAGAAAGGTGTGCACTGACAATGGGAAAGCATGCAGTGATAATAGGAAAGCGCGCAGTAACATCATAAACCAACAAAAACACGAAAGTCATTAAAAATTCGAAAACCAGATTAAATATAGTTTTGCATAGTTTATATGTAATATCCTGATTTAGGTTTAAAAATATCATCTTTAAAATATCTACAACATCGCCACCAACGCTGTCAAACAGTGTACACACTGAGTCAGCTGTCCACTCTTCACGCCGAACATTGGTGAAGTCCACACATTCGACTTGGCAATGTTTCATGCAGAATTAAGCACTATACAGAAAACACTTCGAGACCCACGTGTCATGCCTCTGGTCTAATTCTTTCCACCCGGAAGACTCCATGGGGGTGGGAGGTGGGGGGGGGGGGGTGTTTGGGTGGGTGGCTGTGTGGGGTGGGTGGAATAAACCAGAGTGAAATAACATATAAACCAATATACAGTTTTTAAGGACCGAATCATTCCGCTTTGCCTCACTTCACGTACCTCTCACTGCAGGAGATCGGCCAGTGTAATATAAACAGCAATGACTAACGGTTTGAAGTTGTGAATAATAGATGAATATGAATATACCTAAGGGACTCTTTCTAGATATCAACTAATGGTTCAATTAATGCGTTGTAAGCTAGATGTATCGTCCCCAAGGCTGTGTAATCCCTCTTGTCGGTAGGTAACACCTACTTAAGCTAAAGGACCGGAAAAAAATATATTTTCACATTTTTTTACCTGGGAGAAATAGCGTTATGTGAGAAAATGAAAATATACGTGGTAGATTTGTGACACTAGTAACTGATATTTCTGGATACACTAGGGCGTATACACTGTATTCATGTTTTTTTGTACTTATTGTTGGGGATGGTGTACGGTTTTAAAATGTAGACGAATCGTGGCTAATGGCCGCAAATAGGCCATTTTTATCTGCTTAAGTTACATTTTAGGCCCAGTAACGTCTTTAAGTCTAATCGTCATCTAAATGAAAAAACATCAACGATCTAGAACTTTTATCGCAGAAAATACGTGTGGCGTTAACAGAGTGCAAGTTTTAATCACGTCATGGTTATTTTCTCCCCCGCTTAAAGAAAGACGTCACGTGACACCTACCTACAACAACATTGGTTTAAGTTCAAGTTATACATGATGCCCAAAAAATTAAAAATTAAAACTGTCCCCTAATGAACGAAACTAACTAATAAGCGTCACATTTGTTACTCACTTTCACACCGAGGTCTTCACTTCCCAGCTTCAGAAAAAGTATTAGACCGGCTTTCAGACCGGGCGTCCTTGATATGAAACCTTCTGATACATTGCCTGTTGTAGTTGTATCCGATTCAGGCGACCATGACCAGTCGTCTGGTAAAACACTATTGACAGTCTCGCAAAGGTAATCTATCACAAGGCTGGTTTTCACGATATGGGAGCAGTTATTGTGTGCAAACACACAAAACCGCAGAAATTTGTCCTCAAGAAGAAACCTCTTTTGATAGATTTCACCGGTGTCGATTCTGGCGTAATCCTCATCCGAAAGTGACGTGAAGAAAGTTCGGTTTTTAATGTCGAGGTTCATCAAGACGTCATTCTCGAAGGGGCCGAGATCAGGATGAGTAGCTGTGGAAAGTGGCTTACAGATGGTGACTGCCGGGAAGTCTAGTTTGTCCTCGTAGCTTGTGACGACATTAGTTAGGACGGGTAGATTCTTAACATGGATTATTTGACCAGTGATAACAGCCAAGAAGGCAACCAGCTGCGCAACAATAACAACGGTCCATAGTATCCTGGTGGGAAGAGATGGGAAACAAACCAAGTTAAACTTCATACCTATGATCTTCTGTTAGATAAAACTGTTTTATTTTTATATTGATGCAGGTATTCCCAAAAAGTGAACCAAGAAAAGAAACGAAAATAGAGGGTAGGTTGGGTTGTGTGGGATTACAGGACATGATAGTGATGGTAAACAATGCAGGAAGTTCATATGTTGGCTGGCACTCTAATTATGACTTGTCTTCCTTATTTTACTGGCTGTTAATTTTATTGGAGGAGAAAACCGGAGAGCCCCAGGGTAAAGACAGTTTTCACCTAATATTCTTGTTCTTTCTTGTTGTCTCGTACTGACTTCTGTGCGGAGAGGATCCTTGTCTGTGCTTTTTATGTATCTCTCGACCACTATATTTCCTTAGACTATCTCCCTGAAGCCAGTAACTACCCCTCAGGTAGTTAACGGCTTATTAAAATAACTCATATTCACATACACTGTCAGTAGTAGAGAATGTTGCAAACGTGTCGGATTGCGGAGGAGCAGGTGTGACGTTGAGTGTGCGCTCCACTAGGTGCATGTGCGTGACCTCAGCGCATGCGCGTACGTCACGCGAGGCGCGCCAACGGACCAATGAACGCAGCTCCTTCAGCAGGCGCGTGACATCACGCGCGAGAGAAGCCCTTTCAGCCCCATTTCGCACCAAAATTAACCTATGGGTGAACTCCATTTCGCGCTAAAACTGACCAACGAGACGCGTGACGTCACGGCTCATGGCTCTGTCGGTGACGGCACTAGAATGACGGTGTCTTCTTTGTGTGTTTTCTAGCCTGAATAAGCTGCGCACCACGCCCAGGTGGAAAGAATGGGAGGCTGCCGTCACCGACCTTCAAGGCTACACGGATGTACTCCGTAGTATATTTGCGGATGGTATTGTCAATCAGGGTCGTCTGCAGGTCGCGCGAGCTCACACTGAAGACGTCTGCCGACATGTCAAGGATCCTCGACCCATTCAGCAGTATTATGTAGAGATTGTTTGCCCCACGTTAATGTACGAGGTACGACTACCCCCCCCCCCCCAACCACGCTGAGTCACTACTCTATAGGCGCTCCGTGTTAAATGCATGAACACTGGTGTTTACTCACTATACACGGACGCAAGGACGACACCGGACTATGTCTCACACCGGCCGCCTCGCACCGGCCGCCCCGCAGAGGCCTCGCACCGCACCGGTCGAAGCGGCGTCAGAGAACGCTCGCGGGCAGAGACAGACTTGGTCGATACCGGTCTCCGCGCATTGTACTACGACCCCGACGGTCCAAGGGCTTATAGCGGCGTTCAGCCATTGTTGAAGGCAGCTCGGCAACATGGACTCAAAGTGAATCGGGCGCGCGTGTCGGCTTGGCTGGCCCAGCAATATATGTACACTCTGCACCGAGTTGTGGCTGGGAGTATAGACAGTCAGTGGCAGGCGGATCTGGTCGACATGGGAGCATTTGCCAAAGAGAACGACGACAACCGTTACCTACTTACCTGCATCGATGTCCTCTCCAAGTACACTTGGCTGGTTCCACTGCGCACCAAAACCGGTGCTCGTCTGATCGAGGCGTTTCAACGCATTTTCAAAACGGGACGTCTACCGTTGTTCCTGAAAACGGACGAGGGCAAAGAGTTTCTGAACAGACCGTTCCAGGCATTTTTAAAGGACAACGGGGTGTTTTTCTTTCACACATTTAACGAGACCAAAGCGTCCGTGGTAGAACGGTCTAACCGTACTTTGAAAGGACGCATGTACAAATATTTCACGGCTCACAACACTCGGCGGTGCCTGGACGCCTTACCGGCGCTGGTCCGTGGCTACAATCGAACGTACGGCGGGCTCCCATGGAAGTCACCACCCAGGACCAGAAAGAAGTGCGTCAAGCCTTGTACGGTCCACCCACGTCCAAACGATCGGTGTACCGATCACGTGCTTATAAGTAAAGTGAAAGGGAAATTCGAAAAATCGTAACTCTCGAATTGGAGCACCGAAATGTTCCGCATCGTCCGCACCCACGCTCGTCAGCCTGTCGTGTACACAGTAGAGGACTTGAACGGGAAATGGTTGCTCGGGACGTTTTACGAGACCGAACTGCAACCGGTGACTGCCGCGACAGATAAGTTTTGTCAGATGGAGAAGATCTTAAAAAGGCAACGTCGCCGAAGAAAACTGTACTATTGGGTGAAGTGGGTCGGCTATCCACCCAGCTTTAATTCTTGGGTGCCGGCCACTGACGTCAAACGTATTTAACCCCGATGATGACGGAGGTAACTGTCACTCCCTATCGATCTACCTCAAGGAATGGATCATTTGGTACAAGGCACTGTGGGGGCCGTGCTCCGAGTTCTCTTGTACATCAGTGGGTGGGTGGATTGGCCGTGGAACTCCTCCAAGACCAGTCGACCCTTCAATATTGACAAGGGCAACTGAACAAGACGCTCTTCCGTTGGTCCGGGAAGCCTTTGCCCCCATCGTCGTCGCCGAGTGACATCGCGCGTCGGCTTGACAGCACTGTCCCAAGAGAGGACCTGACTTCCACCCCGCTACCCACCACGGCGTTTACCACCGAGCAGGACGCGTCCACGCACCAAGCCATCACGCCCACGCTGTACGTGTACACGGACATTGTCGAACCGCGTGTGGTGAGAGACACGCTGGCGCCGCTCCTCCGGCTGGTCACCACGAAAAGGAAGCACGGACAACACATCTCCAAGACCTTCCAACACGTGGAATACATCCCCGTGCGGCGCAAGCAGTAAAGTGGTACTTTACTGAACGTGGTCCAGAAAGGTGATTTGCGCCTGGAGATGCAGTTTACCAGGCCATTAAACCATTAACGTGGTGTGCTACACCGAATTCTACAGTATCATAGAAATGGACAAAAGCCGAAACGCGCTCTGTGACTTCGCCAGTTGAAAAAACAAAACAACATGGACACGGTGCAATTGCGACGTGTGCTACAGACGGACGTGTTTACTCGCGCCGTGCTTGGGGATGTCTACCTCGAGACCACCTCCCTTACCAAGTGACCAACACACCCTGGGCCGGCTTTATCAACACAGACACGGGCCTCCGCCCGGGACAACACTGAGTAGCCGTCTCCATAGACGTGTGCCCAGACCCACCCTGTCTCCGGGAAGAATACTTTGATTCGTACGGATCCCAACCCCTCCACACCGATATCACCGCTTGGCTCAACCGGAGGACACACCACTGGATGTGTGAATGATTGGCGGCTGCGGAGTCTGGACACGGCCGGGTGTGGACAATATTGCGTGTACTACTTAACCCAGCCGACTCGAGGTCGTCCCATGCACGCTATTGTACATACTTTGGACATGTCGTGCACGGCACACGACATACTTGATGGTGTTCGATTGGGTGGACGGCCAGTTTGGGGTCCAGCCCCCGTTTTTTATCACTCCACCAGCCAGTGGGCTGTAATAACGTTCTTTCCATGCTTTTTTCCTGTTCGACATTTTATGAAATAAAAATGAATAAAGAGAATTTGACGCTCGCATACAGGGGTGTTTTGACTTGTAATTTATTTTAGCCATCAACGGCAACACATTATAAGGGCATGGTATATAACCGTCGGGAATAGTCAGGTCAAATATCTAGGTAGGTGGTGCTGACACCCTCTAGGAGTTCTTTGCACCTGTAAAAAAATAGGTAAAAGCGTCTTAGCGCTGGGTATAAGAGAGCATATTGTTCCGCCGCTGCGCATACCTCGTTTCACACCACTCGCCCTTTTGTGGTCGCCCAACACGGAGAAATAGACATCCTTGTCCACGCCCCGAGCACAAACGCTTTTGCAGGAGAGTTTGTCTTTACTGTTCGACTTCCCGCCGTAGCAATAGCATGTCTTTGAAAACAAACTGACGATAGCGTCACCAGTCCATTCGACTTTGAAAAGCCCCGGCGTACGTTTATCAAAGTCGTAGTGGTCGCGTCGAGGCAACCATTTGTTCCACTCCGCCTCGTATATCGCCCGCAGTTCAAGCTTAACCAAGGGTTTCGAGTCCGGGTCAGACCAGGCCACGAAGCGGTGTCCGTGTCCATCTCGCAGTACTACCAGTCCGACTTGTTAAAAAAACAAGTCATGAAATTATAGTGAAACTGCAACATACGGAGTTTGGCATACTGGCAAGGTTAGGTTGTAACGACTGGTCCTCTTGCTGCTCACCACTTCGAAGATGTCGACATCGATTTTGTCGAGGATACGGCACTATACACTCTCCAGTAACTTGCGAGTCTTCGTCAGGTCGCAGATTTTCATATCCACATGCCAGTCTTGGTTTGTCACGGTTTTGCCATAGCCGGAATTTCCCAACAACTTCATCGTTTCCCCGATAAGAGCCCTGGACAACGTAGGTCTCGTTGTTGTCCACTTACAGGCGCAAGTCTTGAGGTGTCAACTTTCACCGGTTGTTGTAGCGTAGCTCAACCTGGCATGGATGATTCAGGTGACAGCCGTGGTAGGGGTAATACGTATACGGGTCACACCTCGTTCGTGGTACCAATGGAAAATGATGCTCGGCCCGCCCACGATGTTTTTCTTTAGGCAGTCTTGCATGTCTTTGTCTTTCCCACCGATGAACGTGAACACTGGGTGCAAATCGTAAAACAAGTAATGGAAGATGAGCCTTGGTATGCTAATAGATGTCTTTGAAGACATCGACGTGCATGGTTTGGTAGAACACCACCATCTTCTCCGCCGCCACCATGAAGGGGTTCACGTCCAAGTTGTAATACCACCGCAGCAAGTCTTTGACGGTAAGCATGCCGTGCTTCCTCCACGTCTCCTGCAGTGTCTTGTACTCGGCGTACGTGCACGGTTGGTGGGATAGTTATCGAAACCGTGGCAGGGTGGGAGCGCCGTTTCCTCCAGCCGGTCGAGGGAATCTAAATAGGTGTAACAAAATTTCCCTTTGCTGAAGCGGCAGCCGTAAGCTTTCCCCCATTTGTCGTAGCTGTAATTTAGGGCCAGGTAATTTCCAATGTCCATAAATTTCAGCTGCGGCGTGCTGAGGGCCATGTGGTTATTGCTACGCTTGATAACACATTCCAAATCACCAGCCTTGACCAGGTGGCGATAAAGCTGTTACTTGATCAAGTTCAGGTCGTAACTGCGGGAGTTGAAGCGAGGACGGGGAGCTGGTTGATATAGGCGACGAATTTGTCCGGCACCCCCCGCTTGTAAGACGGCTTGGTGTCGTTGGGATCGATGCGCTCGTCTAACTCGTCCAAGATGTAGGCATAACGCTCTGTGAGATAGGCGCTACTGGTCTCGCTGATGGTATTGAGGTAAGCCATCATTCGCTCCACGAGCGGATGGGGATCGCCGGTAGAGATGAAGCACACAGGCTGGTTGTAGTCAGGCACATTGGAGTTCACGCTGCCATTTCGTGTTGAAACGTTGTTGCTGCGCCAGGGTGAGTGGATCTTTGCTGGGGAGATGATCGATGAGGAGTTTACACAGGTCGGCCCGACTCGCCACGTGGTACGGAGCGTCGAGTACCCGGGAATTATTGGTGCTGGGGTAAAAGTAACCTGCCCCGTCTCCTTGTGGCGAAGGATATACCCGAAGCTGTAGTTGACGGTGAATGGGGTGGGCTGTTCCTCAAAGATCGCGTTCAGGTAATCGTCTATAATGCCCCGATCGGCCTACACCAGCCTCCCGCAGTAAAAATGGCTCCGAATCAACCGCCAGTACTGCCGATACAGTTCCCGTAGATCACTCTCACTCTCACTGCTAGGCAGGACATCGTCGAGGAATTGGATCGGGTCGAGCTGGAATTTCTCTGCCATTGCAGGGACGTCCGGTTCGAAGCAGTTTACGGGGGGGGGGGGGGGCACTCAAGCTGGCTTTGGAGCTGGCTCCGATGGTGGTAGTAGTGGTGGTGGTGGTGGTGAGGAATGCGGGTCTGTAACACGGAAGCATGTCGAATAGCAGAGTAGTAGAGTAGAGTAGAGTACAGTGTAGCATAGTTTAGTATAGTATAGTAGTAGAGTAGAGTTTAGCTATAATATTGTATTGATATACTATAGTAAAACTACGGTCGGAGAAAGGTACGGTCGCATAGGACGGTGACTGGGTGTAAAAGGTCTGGGACGTGTGATGACGCGACACTCCGCGCGCAGTGTGTCAGCCGGCGTCCGTGGGGGCTTGCCGAATATTTATAGTCTAGTATAGCTATAGTATCGCATAGTATATCTATAGTATCGTATAGAAGAGTATAAGTATAGTAGAGTAGAATATAAGTATAGTAGAGTAGAATATAACTATAGTATGGTATGTTTATTTATTTATTTATTTATTTGATTGTTGTTTTACGCCGTATTCAAGAATATTTCACTTATATATAGTATAGTATAGTATAGTATAATATAGTATAGTATAGAATAGAACAGTGTAACTATATTACAGTATAACTATAGTACGGTATAACTATAGTAGTCACATTCCCTTTTAACATGTGGGCTTAGATGAACCATACAGCGCCAAAGGCTGATTCCCGTCTATAACCGTGTCAACAAGCGGCCCAGAGTTATTCCCCCCAGAAATTCTCTCTCACAAATGGTATTGCTGGTTCTGATGTACGAAATACGGCATTTGTTTACACTCCATCGTATGATAAATACGTTAGTTTCAGTCGACGGCCGTCATGTCTAGCGTTGTGTTGTACAAAAAACATCAACTGAGTTCTGTAAAAAAACCTAGGCTATCTTTAAACATGTGGGCTTACAGGAGCCACATAGTGCCATCTATGTTGCCTAATAATTATTGATTTATTCAATTTTACATAAAGGGCACCAAATCCAGAGAATATGACCACAGAAACCTGTTAGGCAACATATAGGGAAAAACAATAAGCTTATAACTTGGAAACATACGGTTATGTAACAGTCGCTGTGCCAATGCGCAAGCAGTTCACTAGTAAATCTCAAGTATCGAAAATTGGACCATTCATAGTACGAAATTGGACAGCTGAAAATGACACAAATCCAACGAATACACTATCGCTGATATCGATTTGACAACAGGCATTGTCCTATGTAATATTTTTTGCTGGACAGATTTCTACACCCACCCTGTTTCCAACCAGGAAAATCACGTGGTCTCTAGCTTCTGGACTGTCTGATAGAATAGCTTGTCACGTCGCACAATTATCTGTTGGTATCGGCAGTCATACCTTTTCATGTATGTGCAGAAGCGAATAGCGGCGGGCGATGACCTAGCGAGCATTGGGGCAAGTGGGCCTAGATTAGCCATACAGTGATGTCCCAATAATTATTATTTTATTCAATTTTACATAAATCCCTTTAACCAGATGGGCTTAGATCAGCCATACATCGCCAAAGGCTGTTCCCCGTCTATAGCCGTGTCAACAAGCGGCCCAGAGTTATTCCCCCTGAAATTCTCTGTACGAAATACGGAATGTGTTTATACAGCATGATCGTATGATAAATATGTCAGTGTTAAGTGACGGCCTTCAGGTCAAGCGTTATGTTGTACAAAAAACATCTCACGAGCTCAGCAAAAAACACCAAGGCTATCTGGAAAGCTGAAAGCGAATAGCGGTGGGTGATGATCTTGCGAGCATTATGGCAAGTGGGCATAGATTAGCCCTACAGTGCCATCTATGATGTCCAATAATTATTGTTTTATTCAATTTTACATCAAAAGGCACCAAATCCAGAGAATATGTCATCCTCCTCCTCCCCGTCCTCCTCTTCGTCCACCTCCTCCTCCGTAGGCCATGATGGCAGCGTAGTGTCAGTAGTAGGGCCTATACGAATGGCTCTCTGGGTGAACGTGGTCTGGTGATGTCTAGGCTGGTAGAATAGCCGGAATAACTCTCACTCTCGTCACACACGTTTTTTTATCCCGTCAACGCGGGCGTAAACGAAATTCATGCGCCAAAACCGCGCGGTCACCCATTGGTCAGTTTTGGCGTTAATGGGGCTCACCCATTGGTCAATTTTGGCGCACAATGGAGCTGAAGGAGCTGCTCTCGCGCGTGACGTCACGCACACCCATTGGTCAGTCACGCGCATGCGCCTACGGACTCAACGACACACCTGCTCCTCCGCAATCGGACATGTTTGCAACATTCTCTACTACTATTGGCTGTGATGTGGCTGTGATGAGTATTCACGGAATTTTGTTAGATGAATGTTATCAAGTACACCATAGTGACAACTAATACATCTCTTTATCTGTTTTGCATGGCTTATGTAACTGTCGAGTTTAGATGTTGTGGGAATACCCGGAAGCCAATAAAGCTTATTATTATTAAACAATTGCTATATTCAATGTGACATAATATATCTCCTTTTCCCGTGCATACTTCCGGTTTCACGTTGTGTTCAACATTTAGTAGACACTGCCTTAGGGTGCCATTTTGTCTATTAACATTCCAAAACGGGACGGGGCAGGACCGACTACTTAGCCAAGAGCGCTTTGTGAAAGTAGGGCCTGCTTTGTACATGACACGCAAGGAGGGTTTCTATATAATAAATATTGTGGGAACAGAATCGCTATCCGCGACACCTGGTGTTTTAATTCCCATATATCCTTCTCACTTAACATGTGAATAACGTATATTCAATGACAATAGTCATATATCGCTTGTCTTCTGCCAGCTGGGCACACATGTACACACTATACCCCCTGTACGAAGGAAAATGAAAGTGTTGCATTTGGGAAAGTCCGTCACTTAATTGTCATGTGTCGGTGGTTTACTCTTGGTACCCCCCTTGCATCAGTGATTAATCAGTTTATATATCAAACCATCATTCAGTCATGCCTGCCCACATATGATATCAAGCAAATCAAAGCCAAACATCTTACATTTAAGCCAACATCTTAAACCAAGTTGCTTAGCAGCCTCTCGTGGTTAACAATACCCATGGCACTCTACATTAACTACTGTGCTTCGTTACAGTAATACCGGTGGCACGCTACAGTAATACCCTTGGCACGCTACGGTAATACCCGTAGTACACTACAGCAATGCCCGTAGCAGGCGGCTCTATTACTGGTGGCATGCCGCTGTAATACCGGTGGCACGCTACAATAATACCCGTGGCACTTGGCAATAATACCCTTGGCACGCTACGCTAATACACGTAGTGCACCACAGTAAAACCCGTGGCATGCTGCAGTAATACCGGTGGCACGCTACAGTAATATCTGTGGCACTCCACAGTGCTACCAGTGACATGCTACAGAAATACCCGTGGCACGGTACAGTACCACCAGTGGCTTGTTGCAGTAATATCCGTGGCATATCACAATTATACCGCTGCCGCTCTACATTGATACCCTTGCTATAATGTAACCAATGTTTCCCCAGAGTGACGGCTGCGACGCGCTGCACTGATATACCCGCAGGGAGCTTTCAACCTTGCCTTGGAAAATGCTGAATGGAAATGGGAAAAGAAATCAGACTGAAGTCCCTTTACAGACAATGTTTGATTTTTACAGACATCTAAACAGGGCTGATAATGAAAACATAGGTCTACCCTTAAACATGGCTGATAGTATTGAGGTCCCCAGTGCATAGGTAAAGATAACATTGCCTATAAAGCATTTGAAAACTGGTAAATCCTAATTCATTAAATCCACTGCCAATATTTTTCTATTGCAAGACAGGGAGAAAATTTATCGATAATTCTTTTCTCTCTCTCTATTTTTTTATGAATGACCTCAAGGATTTCTTAATCAACAAACATTGTACTGGTATTGGTGTTAAAAAACATCATAGGGAACATTTTTTACATATATTGGTTATTTTTTTTTACCAGATTTCCAGAAACCTTTTATTCCAACTTGTGGAACTTAAACATTATTGCACATAAAACAAAAGTTCATGCTGGGTTCATGGTTCAAGGTGAAAAAGGGTTTTCAATAAAAAAAAATGTCAATAAAAATAGCTGACCATTGCAATGATTTGTTGGGGTAGAGTTGCCTACGTCTAAAGGGAAGAAAACTCTTGTAAAATGTGTTTTAACTGCAACATATGTTCTAAGGCGCTAAATCAGAAAATATCACATTCCGGTCTACCTTCAGCTTAGCCTATTTGATACCATGGTACGGCCCATTCAACATGTGGATGTGAAATATGGGAAATGGATGACCGCACAATAACTGAAAATGTCAACACAAACTTTTCGCGTCAGATATTGTGTATCGTGAAATGCACTACACTACACATGGTCTGTGGAGAGGCTAATTAAACAGAAAATCAGCATTAAAAATTTTATTAGTTTTAAAATTATCCCGTTCATTTGCCTCTGAAGCAGAAATTTGTACTAACAAAATTTAGAACAAGTAAACAATATACCTTAGGTTAGAGCTTATAAAATTGTCATGAATGGATTCCTGCGCCCATATTTCACCTTGTATATTTAATTTATATTTATATGTTGGTGTAAAAACGTGTTTGACTTTCATGTTTGGTGTACACACAGGCCCAAACGCCGTCATCTATATATAGGCAATGCACTGTAAAGCTCGTATGTCACAAGGTGGTCGATTGTATTGCACTGAATTGTATTTGTTAACTTACCCTCTAGGCGTAGACACGGAGGTTTGAAGAACGAATTTGATGCCGTGCAGGGATGTGTCTTGAGAAAACTCCGCCACCATTCCTAGCGCCTCGCTTCGAGGTTTGTCACCGCTCCGGTCCGTATCATGCTCCTCGGCTGATGCCATGGCGAAGACCAAATACCTCAAACAAACTTTTCGCGCTCTCCAAACATTAATGAAGGGAATATCAAACACCTGCGTATGTAGCTACTGTAAAAATAACGGAACTCCTGCGCTGAAGCACTCAAACGTGTTTCTCTTCAGAACATTTACACACAGCAACAGCAGAGCGTGGCGAAAACAACCAAGAATAATCAATAAGATGCATACATTTGCTTGGGAAAGGCTCCATTCGTAATTGCTGCTATGTAATCTATTTACAGTGTATCAAGATGACAGCTAACTTCAGTGATGGGGTCTATGCGTCTCCTGGCTAGAGGTCAACAAGAAAGCTTATGTGGTAGAGCCGCCATCTTTGAAGAATCTGATACCATCGTGACCTATGGACGTACGTTCCCGGAGATAGCTGAGTGTTGGTGTCCAGGTCAGACACGTATCGTTCCGGAGAGAGTGGGTTTAAACAGCTTATAGCCGAGCTGCAGCACGGGACCAGGGAACTAATACAGGCGCAATGATACAGAGTAATAAAGTAACGATGCCTGGTATATTAATCCGCCACACCGCTAGTTACACTCATTATTGTAAAATTTTTGGGAACTACTTTTATAACATTTATGTTAGCCTGAAGATTTATTTTATTACATGTGTATTGTTTTCATACCCGAACACCTGCAGAATTGGGATTTTAGGTTTCTGCCCGCAGCGAATGAAAGCCCTCCCTTCTCCGCAGGCATTCTGAACTCAGAACTGATGTCTTAAGGACATCACAGTGGTAGAGCACAAATCAGCATTACCACCAACGCAGTGTCAGTGCATTTCTCATTACACGCATAATGCACGCGAATCCACTGTACAATCCACGTAACATTTTACGTATAGAACCAGTACGAAGTTTGGTAAGAGTAAAATAACCATAAAACACACCCATATGTGTATAAGCACTGCCCGTGTTCACTTTAACGGTTTGTCCGTAATGTTCACTATAACGGTTTGCCCTTTGACGGGTTGATCAACGTTCAGTTTTAAGGGTTTGTCCGTAACGTTCCCTTTAACGGTTTTATCACAACGTCCTATTTAACTGTTGGTTTACAATGTTCTCTTAACAGTTTGTCCGTACCTTCACTTCATAGATTTATCAGTAACGCATAACGTTGTTCATAATGTCCCTTCAACAGTTTGCCCGAAACGTTCACTTTAAAGGTTTGACTGAAACGTACACTCTAAAAGGTTTATCCGTAGTGTTCCTTTCAACGGGTTGCTTGTAACGTTCATTTTAACTGTTTGACCGTAACGTTCATCTTAACAGGCTGCCTGCAACGTCAACTTCAATGATTTATCCCTAACGTTAACGTTAACGATTTCTGTAATGTTGACTTTGAAACGGTTTGTCCTTTGATGGGTTGCTCAACATTTAATTTCAACAGTTTGTTTGTAACGTTCCGTTTAACGGTTTATCCGTAACGTTCCTTTTCAGGGTTTGTCGGTAACGTTCATTTTAACCGTTTTTCCCTGTCGTTCTTTTTAACGGTTTCTCTATAAAGCTCCCTTTAACGGTCTGTCCGTAACGTTCCCTTTAACAGTTTGTCCATAAAGTTCCCTATAACGGTTTGTCCGTAATGTTCCCTTTAACGGTTTGTCCTTAACGTTCCCTTTAACGGTTTTTCTGTAACGTTCCCTCTAACCGTTTGTCCCTAACGTTCACTTTAACAGTTTGTTTCTAACGTTCCCATTAACGGTCCGAAAGGCTCCTTTTAGGGGCTCGTCCGTAACTTTACTGTTTGTCCCTAACTTCCCCGTTAACGTTTGTCTATAGCACTCCCTTTAACGGCTTGTCCGAAAGGCTCCCTTTAACGGTTTGCCCCTACAGTTCACTTTAACGGTTTGTCCATAACGCTCCCTTTAACGGTTTGTCCATAACGTTCCCTTTAACGGTTTGTCCATAACGCTCCCTTTAACGGTTTGTCCGTAACCTTCCCTTTAACGGTTTGTCCGTAACGTTTATTTCAACGGTTTATCCGTAACGTTCCCTTTACGCTTTGTCCGTAACGTTTAGACCGCTGTTTATTTTAACTCAAGTAAATTTATTGACAAGGTGTAAATCTATTTTGTATCCCATTTATTTTGTGATAAGCAGCAGAACGTGGAACAAGTGCCTTCCAATCTTCCAGTCAGTGGTTAATCTGCACTGACATGTCAGTATGACTCTGTTCGAAACATCGGCTGTATCTATACAGTGTCTAAACTTAACTAGTGGGTCGAGAAGATCCTCCAACGTATATTTTTCGAATTCATTTTCATTGTACATTCGACACCCACGATTTAGCACTTTTTGAGTGTATCTGCTTTGTCTGCCATATACACGTCTATATGTCTACTATATACACGTCTATGTGTCTAGATAAAAGAGAGGTGGAAATCCGTCCTGCAACAAGGAGGCACATTACATGCACTCTAAGGATTCCTTCGTCGTCATATGACTGAAAAATTTTCTGGAAAAAAAAATATATGCTTCTATGTGACTACAATATTGATTCTTGTATACGAAATAAGACATCAATCAAATAAATAATTAAATACCATTCGACCACAAACTGCGTCAAAAGGCAATCGCAGCATGTTGTTCAGTATATCTTGCTCACAATCCAAATCTCATAAGCTTATTTCATTACTCCTTATAGAGAGGTCCTGTAACGATAGCCACGCTTTCAAATCTCAGATAGGCATATTTCTCCCAGTGCGCTTTGTCTGCCCGATAAACTCCAACGGGTAGGTGGTTGTCAGTCGTCGCTGTAGACCACACATGATTAATAAGTTATTAATACAGAAATTACACTTTGTTGGCATAAATTCTTTAGCTAGAGAAAGGTAATTAAGATATATAAGTCAGATTTAGCGATATGTGGAGAGGATGTTTTCACCTCACATGACTGGCTTTTCTGCATTGTGATAGTAAATGACTTTGAAAAAAAAAACATAGCATGACAAAACCGTTAATTGTCTCGTGTATATTACACCACGCTCAAGTTGTCACAGTTTACCACAGATACAGCGAGAGAGAGAGAAATCAGAAGTGAACTGTAAAGGTCAATGTTGCGAACCTTAAAATGTTGTCAGAGTACATAAGTACATAAATGGTGATGGATAATAGTGTTATTTGTTCTGCTATTTTGTGTACCGTTGTACAATTTGTGTAGCTTATATTCGGCAAGGAATTAATCGCACAAATTTGCACTGTCTATATTTCTGTCAGAAAAAAAATGCCAAAAGCAGAAACAACGTGACTTGTTGGAATTTGGAACATTGTAACGGGAAAGTTGTTGTGGTCCACTCATAAGCCGGTCAACATATGACAAAATACAAACACAGGTCGTTGATTTATTTATTTATTTACTTGATTGGTGTTTTATGCCTTACTCAATAATATTCCCAGGACGTTGAAGCAGTAAATATAAGCGTCAAGTCCGACATTCATATACCATTCGTAGTCCGTAAAAGGCGTTCCAAGTCGATAATCGCAAGATCCATTTCCAGAACAACGTTTAACACTAAATCCCAAAGACAAAGGTATGTAAGAAATTATACAAATAAGAAATAAAGCCGGTAACACACAAGAGAGAAGCGGTCATCAGTTTTCAATGATGCCGGGCAGACAATGAATATTCCAGGCATGAATTCCATATCAAAGTTCAAATTCGTAGTCCGTGAATTAGTTCCAGGTCAAATAACAATTAAACAAGTATCTCAGAGGCGCGTAAGCCATAGTTTCAACTGATGTGTGCTAACATAGCTACTGTTAAGGCGGTGTTATTAGATGAACAACATTTATTGTACCCTGGCTCTGACCAGTTTCCACCCACCATAATGCTGGCCGCCGTCGTATAAGTGAAATATTCTTGAGTACGGCGTAAAACACCAATCAAATAAATAAATTTATTGTACCCAGCTCTGACATTCACTTAGCCGCATGGCTATTTGAAGGTACTGACAGTATGACTTAGTGCGCATGCTCATTACAGGATAATCATAAAATCAGAATTTGACATGGAACCGATTACATATGGTAACACCCCCCAACCTTTTCTCCCCTTTTTCTGTACGGCGTTTGATGACTCCTGGCTTCCAGTAACTGGATATTGTATTGTTACAATCTGTCCAGGGTCAAGAGGAGGTAGGTGTTTGATCCTGTCGTAATACTGCTTCTGTATAACTTGTTTGTTTCCGGAAACGATCTGTTACTGATTCTCTGTGGATATCACATGGAATCTTTCTAGGTAGGTTCTCCTGAATTGGTCTCCCCAATAGGTGTTCAATTGATGTAGGAAGGTTATTGTCAATCGATATTGATTTCAGGCATAGGCAGGGTCATGTATGGGCCAATCTTGGATTGTTTTGCTTTAACGAGTGTCCGCTTTTCAATCGTGACTTGGCTTTCCATGAATCAATTACTTCTTGGGTAATATGGTGAGCTGGTGTCGTGTTGAAAATCGTCTTGAACAGGTAGGAGTCATATTTAGGACCATTTTCGGATCTGTCAAACTGAGGTATTCCCTGTTCACAGAAGATCTATTAGAGTAGTTCTATGACGTGTATGCTGGTACTCTGGTTTGGGGATATCTTCCTGACAAATGGGATTTGGAGTAGTAGGCGACCATCAAGAGGTATTTCCTCTCCTTCGAAGTGGAACGGATCAGTCCCTATCGTATTCCAGGCTCGAGGAGGTATCTCAGTTTGGGTAAGGGGTTCCTTTGACTGAGAAGGTTTGTGTCCTTGGCAGGGGGCACATGTTCTGGTGATCTCATATATGTCCTTGTTAAGGTTTTCTCCAGAACACACAGTTTTTTCGCTCGTAGTTTGGTTTTTTTCACAACCTTAGTGAGCAGCGTGTAATTGAAATAAAGATGTCGTTTTGTATCTTCTGAGATATCACGATTACTGTGACCTTTCATGATAATGGCATCGTCTACTGTTAACTCATGGGGAAAGGGCCAATAAGTTCTCGTGAATGATGTAAGTTCCGCTTGCGTGGACGGCCATCTTGTGTATACGACTTCCTTTAAAGCGTTTAACTCTGGGTCCTTGTTGGTTTCTGTCCTAATCTGACGTGAACTGAGGACAGACTTCGTTGAATCTGCACATCCATGTCCGGTATAGGCAATTGTTTCTTCTGGACAAAGACGTGAGAGCGCGCCTGCAAAGAGCATATCTTTGCCAGGTTTGTACTTGATTGTGAGATCGTAAGCTTGTAATCTCAGCAGCAATCTCTGTAGCCTTCGAGGTGCTGCGGTGAGGTGTTTTAAGTGAATGGACTCCAGCTGTTCGTGATCTAACTCAACGGTGAAGTGCCTGACAACAGGTAAGTGCGAAATCGTTTGCATCCATACACAACAGCTAAGAGCTCATGTTCGATGTTGGCATACCTTGTCGCTGCGTCTGTCAGTGCTTTACTGGCGAAGGCAATTGGTCTCTCTTCCTGCACGAGGGCAACGCCTAGTCCCTTTGTGGAAGTATAGACTTGGAGCGTTGTCTCCTTTGACGGATCGAAGTAGGCCAGGCTGATTCGAGAACTGATGAGTTGTTATAAAAATGATTTTTGGTGGGAGGTAGTCCATTCAAAAGTAGTGTATTTCCTCAAGATTTCTCTCAGAGGTTCTGACTCCGTGCTGGAGGTCAAGGAATGTTTGAAGTTCCTTGATGTCTTGTAGCGGCTTCATCTGTCGATTGTAGATACTTTTACAGGATCCGGCTTGGCTCCGTCCTGACCATAGATTATGCCGAAGAACTTAATGTTGTCCTGTCTCACCCTTCTTTTGTCGGGGCTGAGCTTAAGGCCTGTGTCCTTACATCGTTGCATGACGTTTTGTAAGTAGAGGTCATGGTCTTCTGATGAAGATCCCTAGATAATGATGTCGTCCGTGATGCTGATTGCTCCTTTACAACCCTTCAAAGGATTGATCAGTTTTTGACTGAAAGACATCCTGTGACATCTTTAGGCCAAATGTCATCCGTCAGAATTTGTATCGGACCAAAAGGGGAGTTAAATGTTGTCAGGTAGTTTGAATCCGTGCCTAGCTCTTCATTCCCATATCCACATTTGGCATCTGTTATGGTCAAAAATTTTGCCCCATTTAGTTTTGGTAGAATTTGTTCAAGTGTTGGCGTCACATGATGGTCTCTCTTGATTGCTCTGTTAAGAACCCTTGGGATCAATGCTTATTCTGGCTATGTGGCTTTTTGGGGGAGGGTGGGGGAGGGGGGGGGGGGAAATTAGGCTGTTCACCCACGCTGTCGGTTCTCTCTCTCGTACTTTTGTCATGATGTTTTAAGATCTTTTTCATCTAATTCCTTGTGAATATCATCCTTCATACTGATGGGAATGCGCCCAAGAGCACGGATGACGAGTGGAATGGATAGACCAAGCTTGAATTGATACTTGTCTTATTGTGAAAGAAGTTCTTTTTTGTCGCTAATTGGAGGGATTTTGTTGAGCTCTGTTTTGACAGAACAAATCAAGTGACGTTTCTATGGTGGCTGGACCGGTCAATTCTGTGACATAGAAAGTTATTGTGGCTGTCTTTTCTTCTTGTGCATGTACTGTGTGCTATTAATGCGGGTGCCTCCATAAGCAGTCAGTATCGTTTTATTGTGTTTCAGGGTGTTCACTTTCGGTATCCACTTTCGTTGATATTCTCAGGAAACATCTGGGAATATATCCTTAATTGCAGTATATTTCCTTGTGCCCAGTGTCCACTTTGGCCTTCCGTGAAGTAGAGCCTTTGCGTCCAATGTCAATATTAATAGAGACATAGGCTTCGTCCTTGTCCCGAGATAATGATTTACTTTCCCCGATACTGTCCACTGTGAATGATCCAAACGTAATATGATCAAACGAGGTGAGGTCATCGGGCGGCGGGTGAAGGTTCAGGGAATTTATTTTTTTGACCTTTCCGCGGCTTCCCTCGGTTTCAAAGGTAGTGACAGTATGACTTAGTGCGCATGCTCATTACAAGTTAATCACAAAATCTAATTTAATATAGAACCGATTACATATCGTAACGATATCGCACTTAGGATGACCAAATTTTTTTAGTTTTTAATATTCGTGACCACAGGAAAACAGTGGGATGTTTCTGGTACGGGTACGGACAGTTAGAATCGCTGACAGCATGGTGTCAGACAATATCACAGACCAGTGGCTTTGTCTCTGATGACCATCGCCGGTATATAGATACCTCTGTGACACGTGAACATCAGGGGACCGTCTGGGGGAATAAGCTTATTATATGTAAGTGATGTTAGAGACTATCATCACACGGATTAATGGCTATATTTTTCTTTTCATTTATTCGTTTCATTTGATTTATTCCCGCAAAGCCACTTTGACACGAGAGGTACACACAATACACATTACAGATTAAATGACGGAATACTTTTTATCTGTTATAGTTATCAAAAATCCATGACATCAAAGACATCAAGAAAAAGCAATTTTACTTCATTTAAGATCAATAAAACTCAAACGACGTCATCAAAAATGCCACATTTCCACAAAAAATGTACACCGCTCATCGCTTAAAGATATGTACATATACATTGCAAAATGAATCCTGGCTGACAGATTTTTTGAAAAAAGAATACCGGCTAATGTACAAACAAATCAGTACAGTATATTCTGTTTATATCTATATATGATTACATTCATTCATTCTTATCATGGAATATTATTTCAGCTCCATATAATCCAGGTTGTAAATGCCTACAAGTAATTCGCAGCGAAGGCTATCAGACAATGTTTGCATATAAAAATGATTAATACGCTATGATCGTACAAATAGTATTATTCGTTTCCTAATATAAGTGCTGTGATATTTAATAAGTTGTCAGTGGTACATATTTCATACGTGGGAAGGTCTGCCAGGAAATAAATAAACGGTGGTCACCTGGAATATTTATAGATTTATTTGGTTGGTGTTTTACGCCGAACTCAAGGATATTTCACTTATACGACGGCGGCCACCATTATGGTAGGAGGGCACCGTTCAGAGCCAGGGCGAAAATCACAACCAAAATATTTTCATAGTTTTAATGACGCTTGGTCTGGAGTCGAAATATATATATAAGAATGTGGAATTCATCTCTAACACTCTTCTGTTTAACAAAAGAGCGCAGAGACACAGGTGTCGAGGTACGTTTGTGTGTGATTTCCACACACAACTTAGACCCAATTTACATAAAATTTATTTTATAAATATGCAAAAACAAAGACATTTCTATTCCGAAATGCCGGTATTAAACTGTATATAACAACAAGCTGGTAAGGAGAAGGGGCTACTGAACGCCCTGGAGGAGAGAAGCTGTCGGTATATATATATATGTTAAATGTCTAATCTCTGTTAAACGTGGTTCTGCACACCCTCCTCAGTATAAAAGATGAAGCTATAGTTTCAAGTGGACAAGTGAAAACTGATGTATATGTAGAATGCTATCATTCAGTTTTTGCGGGTTAGGGAGGGGCTGTAAACCATATAAGTGCATGGTATTTAGGTACTCTAGCGTCTGCAAGTGCATGGTATTTAGGTACTCTAGCGTCTGCTTCTCCTATTTACAATAAAGCTTAGTTTTTTAATGTTGGAAAAGGTTTTATTTCCCACAAGGGAAAATATGAAATTTGAAATAATGTTCTCAAATAATTCGTGAAGTCGTGCTTCATCTAAATATCAAATGAAGCAATGAAGGTTTCACCAGGCATGTTTCAATAGTGAGCATTAAGGGAATTCATGAAGGACATGAAGAATCTATTCCTTAAAGCCGTTTTTTTGAAATTCTGACACATTATATTAAGGTAAGATTGATGGGGTGGTCACAATCTGAATTTAATTTTTAAGGCTAAACATAAGCTGTATTTTAAATTTAGTCTTAAAAAAATAAACTGGGTGCTTTTCGTAAGGGTTCTAACACGATGAAGACTTCAGTGCGTTTATTATATGGCCTGTAATCGGCAATACTTGATTTAAACCTGGTCTCCGTGGCCGAGCGTGCTACGCGCCTCTCACTAAGAGTTTGCGTGACCGAGAGGTTAACACAACAGAATGGCTCATGAGACTTTCATCAGTGCAAGTATGTATGTATATATGTATATATGTATGTATGTATGTGAGTATGTACGTATGTATGCTTAAAATTTAACGTCATATTTAACAATTTTCAGTTATATGACGACGACGTGTCCTTAGATGTTTGTACATATATTGTGTCTTCTTGTGGCAGGGCGAGTCCATGCTGCCAAAATGCTGCCGTCACATTATACTGACACCGGGAAAACCAGTCCTGTATCCTTGCTCTAACCTGTAAGTCCTGAACGCCAAGTGAGGCAACAACAAGTACCATTTTTAAAGTTTTTCGTATGACTCGACTCGGGTTTGATCCCGGGTCCTCCGACTTCGATGTGGACGCTCTAACCATTATGCCACCGATGCAGTTTTGCTTTCATCAATAAGATCGCTGTGAGTTCAAGTCTAGCACATGCTGTCTTCCTCCCTGGTCGTACATGCGGGTTTCCTCCGCCGTGTGCCCGGTTTCGTCCCTCTACTGCAATACCCACTGTCGTCGTATAAGTGAAATATTCTTGAATACGGCGTGAAACACCAATAACCACAGCAAATTTGTATCTGGAGAAATTATATGCATGTACATACATCCCAGAATGAAGGCAAGGAATGACAAAAGTATTGTTTATAATCAGAATATATATAGGCTTTCTAGTTTAACGGAACCGGCGTTCCGGTTAATAAAATAAATAAAAATGAAAAAAAAAATCGGTAGGTGTATATTGAGAAATCCCATAGTGGTCTGTTACAATATTTTTGAAAGCTGAAGATGATCTGATGTTACCTCATATTCCAGGTCTCTGATGAGATCAATACTATCATGCCTGATCGATTTTGTGTACCTGAGAGTGTCCCATTATACAGGTGTGTTTATCCAATACTCATCGTTTGCACACACTTTGTGCAGGTAGCAAGTTTTGATAATAAATTTAATGTACATTTATTCTCGGATCATTTGTTCACATTATCTTTTTTCTGCTGTAAAGCTATTTTGTTGTGTCTCATTGACTGATATAAAACTATAACAATTTCATGTTAGTGTCATGTTGTCTCGCATGGCCATTGCACTCAGGTAATATTAGAGGAATGCTGCTACGCCGCGCGTTATGCTGTGTTAATTGTTAAATGCTGTGTAATGATACTATAGGCAAGACAAGGTTAAAAACACGAGTATACAATTAGTAATGGTCGTTGGTTCTTCCACCATAATACTGGCCGCCTTCGTATAAGTGAAATATTCTGGACGCACGGTGTATAAGGCCAGTCAAATAAATACATATTATCTATAAATAAATCAACTTTTGTAAAATACTCAAAACAAAAAACAAATTCCTCTAAAGCAAATATTTAGTTTCTTTTGAAATATGCCAAGATTTATAACCAAGGTAACATTAATGATGATAACATCATTACGTTTTTCTTTTCTTTCAGATGAGATACATCAAGAAAGCAAATAAACACTAATCAAGTAAATAAATAAATAAATAAATGCAACAAGTATATTGCAAAAAAATAGCATCACTCTCACTGCTGGTGGGGCCTTGGTGACAATGTGCGGTCGAAGTCTCTCCTGTGTTTATTTCCACAATCTTAAATACGTTCGTTGAAAATTCAATTTAGCTAACAAGTCTGTATATCAGATGTTAAAACGTTCGCCAGTAACTTGCCAAATGACGATGGTTTACCACGCGAAATCTCATTTCTTTCACCCATAAAAGTGAAGTACTTCCGGGGTGACCACTGTTGCGTCGAAAAACTGTATAGTTTAAAGGGATCATTACGCCTCAAGAAGAAAGCTATGAAGTTTTTTGTACTTTTATATGTTTGGGCACATCCTAAGCTGCATATATACAAAATGTATCTTTTTAAGAGCTCGTTTCCAGACTGTTACCTCATAGGCTTGCACATGTAATTTCTGAACATCTTTAGACAGGTACACGTCTTTTGATTCTTTAGCATGCATAGAAAACTCTGAGATCGGTTGGTCATGTTCCCAGCTTAGCTTCCACATTAACTGCTCTGCATCGTTGCGTTCACCAACCCGGTCCGGTCGCCTGCACTGACCTCATAGTGTAAAAGCTAATCGTAACGAAGACAGGTGTTCCACGATCTTTAAATACACCTGAATCCGTGTCACCTCCCTGTGCGGGAATAATACAGAGCATAACATCGCAATTAACACAAATGTAACCGACGCATCTCAACGCTTCGCAAATCGCCATTTTTTAATCACGTGATCCCGTTGCTATAGGGTGGACACGGCTGCTCTTCGTATATTTAAGAACATCGCTATTACGATAGTTTGCCTGAGTTTCTTCTGTTCATTATTATGACAAAATTAAACTTAAGACGCCCACACAAGTTGTCATTCGCCATCTTGATTGTGTACATGTTTTTATTTTGAAATCCGAACGTTCCACGGGTTTGGCGGTAAGCAGTGTGGCTTGCTGTCGATCCGTCAGGTAAATGTGTGATAATTGTGACGCTATGGTCTGTATTATGCACGAATAACTCGGTGATATGAAGACAGAATTACCACAGGATAAAAGTTATCCCCTTTATTCATTCTTTATCGTTATCTTTCTTATCAGACAGAATTACCACAGGATAAAAGAAAACATGTTTCTTGTAGCCTACGGCTTTAACATATTGAGGACAGCCGACCGTGCTCTGCTCGGCTCTCCCGCCAAATTGAGGACAGCACGCTCGAAAAGATCTAGTTCCGGGTTGGTGAATGGACGAGTGCAGATCTGCATTTCCGAAAGCTTAGCTTGAAAAAATGAAACAGATCTCATTCGGAGTGCGAAATTCAAATGCTGCCCTATTTAATCCATCAGTTACATTTGTGTCAATGGCGACGATATGGGCTTTATTATCCATTGATAATGAATTGATGTGAACCGGAAGTAGAGGAAACCTTTACTTGCGGCGTACAGCTTTGACAATTTGAGGACAGATAAAACGACAGGATCAAATTACAGTTAGTAAATGCAATAACTCAAAGGGGTTAATGAGGAAGCTAAGCTGGAAACATTGCCAACCTCTCTCAGAGCTAGCTTTCTGAGATAAAGGATCAACAGGTGTGTTTGAACTGACATTACTGATCATGATTTTGCCGGCGACAAATTATTTCCTACAATTTCTTAATCCAGCTCATGCTGGCATCCTCTCCTATCGTTTGGCACAACCTGCGGATGGTCGTGGGTTTCCTACCGTGCTCTGCTCGGCTCTCCCAAATAATGCTGGCCGCTGTCCATCAATGTACACCATTCTTCAGTACGGCGTAAAACTCCAATTAAACACAGAAATAAATACATGTACGATATATGTACTTCTGATAACATTCATCAACCCAACGGAGAACATGCCGTTTCCGGTAATCAAAAAGAGTAAAGCATACTCCCTGTAAAATCTACTGGTCATCTACCACATATTGTTTGTGGGAGGCTTGTTGGAGGAATGGTCTAGAACGGTTGACAACTGTTGATGACGATGATAGATTCTTTTCTCTGAGGTTGTTTGTCGAATCTCGCAGTGGGCTCTGCTAATTTTTAACATAGGTGTGTGTCATACAGAGAAAATGTAAATTCCAAATAAAAGCAGGAGTGCTTGCTAAAACCTGTACCATCGTACTGTCGTGTGTGTGATACATCCTTGACATGTGGCGTTACACCATAATCAAATAAATAAATATACAACGGCGCTCAGTCTTATAGATCGAGGAAACTAAAATATAAACAAGTAACAGACTAATAAGATTTTGTCACATTAAAGCAAGTTTAATTTGTATACTGCTGGAAGATAACTGACCTCTGATACACTTTGCCTTATGTTAACATTGTGGCAAGTGTTGTTCTTCGTCGTAAATATGTTTTGTTAATCGCACTGAAATATGATTTGATCATCAGTCATCAAGTATAGATACATGCAAAACATAAAATATATGATCAATGAGGAGTAAATCTTAGATAGTAAATCTTGTTTTGACTGCATTAAAGTATAATTTCGTCAATTGTCCTCCAGTATAAATACAATCAAAGCATAAAATGTGAAGTCTAATGAGTCCATGGGATACACGAAAAATATTAAATTGCAAATTCGTGCTACAAGCAGAATGATTACGTATTCTCACGCAGTCTTGGGTTATCTAGGCTCTGTAAACCCTTTATTCATTCTTTATCGTTATCTTTCTTATCAGACCCCAAGTTGATTCTGCTTTTTGCGATGCCATATTTGTTGACTTATTTGAATGTTTTTTTAATGTTCTATTTGATGTAATAATTAATGGAAATGTCAGAAGCGTATACAGCTTTGAGATTTGTGCTCTTTCATGCATGATGGAGTTTTTAAATGAAGGTCCTAGAAGGTAGAAGGTCCTAGACCGCATGCGTGACAAACGCCATTAGCAAAATGAAAAATCACCATCGACGAAGACCCCATTTCACTTTTGTTTCTCCCAGTTTTTTGTTTGCTTAACATATTGCTCCGAAGCGTTGAGGTAAGCCTGTAGAAGAAAAATTAACAGATTTATTTTTTTGAGTGCACGTTTTCTATTGTGGGCTGTGAAGGATTCAGCCCAGTCCTGTTTTCTTTTATTTTCGAATGTACTTGTCTTTTCGACGTAAAACTAAGCCGAAGTCCATGTAGAGTTCAAGCCTGACAAAAGATTCACATAACCGGCACTATAATTACTGAATTGCCAAAGGTAACGATGCTTTCATGTGTGACGCGAGTCGTCGTTGAAACCGATGTGTCATGCGCACTCGAAACTCAATATCTGGATTACATACTGCATCAAACAATATTACGCAATAAACATCAGGTGAACGCCTCTCCAAGTTCGACACAATTCCATAATAGGCTTTATTGCTTGATGAATGACAAACGTCATATGTCTTGAAGTATGGTGGAAATTAGACTATGTTATGTTATGCGATGCTATGCTATTTTATTCTGTCCATGCTGTGCTATAATATATGCAGTGATATGCAATCCTTTGCTATGCTATATTGTGTTGTGTTGTGCTATCCGATACTCCTTTGTGTTGTTTTGTGCCGTGAACTGCATTGTGCTGTGCTATACTGCAGTGTACTGTGCTGTAATACACTGCACTATGCTGTGCTATACTGCGGTGTACTATTCTATGCTATGCTGTGCTGCACTGCACTTTGCTGTGCTATACTGAGCTGTGCTGTTCTTTTTTTCTGCTTTATTGTGATATGCTGCACAATTAACAGGGCGTTCCTGCAACAGCCCATAACCATGCATGATTGATTATTACGGGATGTTTGTGTGTGTGAGGTTTTTTTTGTCAAGGAAGTAACGCTTGACTGCAAAGATAACGTAAGTAAAACAGATTGTGACAGAGTTTTCTACATATAGGCCCTAAAGCATTAGAAACCACCCATGCGTGACTAAGGTAATACGATTTCGGCTCATGATTTAACTGTATAGTTTTTAAAATAAATGCCCCCAAAACAGTGAACTTGTTGTTACGCTGAGAAGGCTGATGTTCACATGTTTTCGTTCGACATTTTATTTATTTTTTTTGTTTGTTAATTCGGCTGTCTCACAAGTGACCGACAATTCGAGAACTGCTTAGAGCGGGTTTCAGTGTGTGTTTAGTGAAGACAGTATACTACAGGGTCTTAACATCAGTGTATTAACTTGGGATTTTCGGATCGAGTTGTGAAGTCTGATAAGACAGCAGTACTCAAGTACCCTTGATACAACCCGTCTCTTACTCGATATACGACTAACCCTTCAGATATCAAACACTTTGGAACACACGTTTTCCCAAATATGTAAGTATACAGTGAAGGTATATTTAGGTGATAAACCTGTACATATAAAGCAAAGGTATTTATTAGAGGGCAAACCTGTAAGTATAAAGTGAATGTATATATCAGATAGTAAACATGTAAGTTTCTATATTTATTTATTTATTTATTTCATTGGTGCTTTACGCCGTACTCAAGAATATTTCCCCCTATACGACGGTGGCCGGCATTATGTGGAAGGAGGGCAGAGCAGGTTGCTTGTAGACCTTCCCACATACTTTCGGGGAGGAAGCCAACATGAGGTGGACTTGAACTCACAGCGACCGCATTGGTTGGAGGCTCCTGGGTTATTGCGCATTGCCGGTTTGCTAACGTCATCGGCCACTGCCGCCCTTAGCATATAAGTATAACTCAATGGATTTATTAGATGGTAAACATGTAAGTTAAAATAAATGTATTTGTTATATGGTAAGCATGTAAGTATAAAGTGAACGTATTTATTTAGTGGTAAACATGTAAGTATAAGCGAATGTATTTATTACATGGTAAATGTTTAAGTATAAAGTGAATGCATTTATTACATGTTAAACGTGTCAGTATAATGTGAATGGACTCATTAGATAGTAAACATGTAAGTATAAAGCGAATGTATTTATTAGATGGTAAATATGTAAATCCATAGTGAATGTATGTATTAGATGGTAAACATGTAAGTATAAAAGCGAATGCATTTATTACATGTTAAACTTGTCAGCATAATTTGAATGGACTTATTAGATAGTAAACATGTAAGTATAAAGCGAATGTATGTATTAGATAGTAAACATGTAAGTACAAAGGGAATGTATATATGAGACGGTAAAGACGTTCAGTTAGATCTTACTTGTTGACAATAGTAACAGCCCAGACTTCACAATCTACTAACGAGTTGTTTTACCTCGCATTTCTGCCAACTACTGGATGATGGTGGGTATATGGGATTTAGTTACTAAATCCTTTTGGAGATCTGACTGATATAGGTTTTGTGTATACAGGCACTAAGTCCTTTTCAAGAATCTTCAAACGTCTTTGTCGTACGGAATGGGTAAACTTTATTTTTTATCAGATATTTCTTAGGGGTTAGCAGTAGAAAACGGCAGGTTTATATGGAATATAAGGATAACAGCCTATACTTACACATCATAAGCTTTGAATAGAAATTAAAAGTGAAGGTTACAAACGTGACGAAGAATCCTATTGATTCTGCGCTAACAATTTCAGCCTGATAGTTCTGTTCATTAAGTAAACTTCACAGTGGAGAACTGGTACCTAGTGCATCGCACGGTGTCGCTGTAGGTCAAGCGTGAAGGCAATGACTCAATCTTTGCGACAATAGCTGTGTTATTGCGATCAGACTGCGTGGGCTGAGTAGTGACTCAGACCTTCCACAACAGCGTGACACGTTGTCATAGCATTAACTCTGCTCACCTAAAATGTATATTTACGGGGGAAAAAATCAGCAAGTTTCTGAAAAACAATAATCTTGGAGTGGCAGCTAATCTTACGTAACCTCAAACACAGCACAGATATTGTACATGTATCTCTCCAATAGAAAATTGTTATTTTCTTATCTTCATGGTTTTAATGCTGTATATGTAGATGCTTAATGCTTTATGGTTTCTTGTGCTTTTGGCAAGATGTATCTTGTATTACAAGTCAAGAGAAAGCCATATTTACATTACTACCGTACTACAAATTTTGTAGGACTGCCAGTAACCTGCCGCTGGTCGGGTGTTTTTCTTTGCACTGTTTCCTCCAGCTCTAACGCTTGCCGCTGTCGTATAAGTGAAATATTCTTGAAGCACGGCGTATAAGGCCAATCCAGTAAATAAAATAAATTTAATTTTGTAAAATACTCAAAAGAAAAAAACAAATTCCTGGAAGGCAAATATTTACTTTTTATCGAACTATACCTACATTTATAACTATGCTAACATTATTGATGATGTTATAATTAGGTTTTTCTTTTCTTTCAGATGATGTACCAAGAAAGGAAATTAACACCAGGTCTCATATTGGTATTCATTCCACAGGGTGATTTTTTACTGAAGTCAAAAAATATCAATATGCTGGGCAATTTAGAGCTAAAGAAGTTCAAATTGTAAAACATTTACCTGAACAAAACACTTGTTACTAGTGTTTTGGATCAAATTTTATATTGGCTTTGTAGAACTGGCCTTAGATCGTTTTGCTTGATACAAGGACAGCATTTACTGAGAAAATGATGACCAGCCGACGTGTGGATGGCAGGCGTTTTGTGCACTTTACGTCATTCAGTGACGAGAGGGAATCTTGCGACGAAGATGACACCGAGTCTACAACCGGATGTGGACTCGGCGCATGCAGGCCAAGCTGGTTACAAAAGTTTGCCACAATTCAGAGTTTCGTTGGGTTTTACGCCGTTGCGAATATCTTCACCTTTTCCAACCGGATGTACTTGGTGTCTCAGCTCAGCACGATAGAAAAAAGATTTGGGCTCAGCAGTGCTCAAAGCGGGGTCATTCTGAGCTCATCTCAAGCGACATTTGTCCTGTGTATTTTGTTTTTCTCCACTACAGTCAACATTCTCACATTCCCCGGATTTTGTCAGTTACGTCCATGATAGCCGGAGCGACTTCGCTTCTCTTCGCTACAGCACATTTCATCCCACAAAATGACGGCGCAAGCCACAGATCTGCCTTTTCAAGCAACGTAAACTCTTCAGACAGCCACTTACCAAGCGACCATTCCGTGAGATTCACGTGCCTCCCCATCAACGGCTCATACAAAATGGAAGAACCAATCTGCGACGAGGTTTCAGGAGCTTCCGGAAACTATATAGCCTTGGGAATATTTCTGACGGCCATGTTGATTCAAGGAGCAGTTACTGCCCCTCGTGCGCCACTAAGTGGCACATTTATCGACGACAACAATCCCGTTCCGATGAACAGTGGAAAATACATCGGTTAGTTGCATCTGTGCATCGAAACAGACATTTGTATACCAGACGTCAACCGCTAATGCATAATGTGAAAAGTAGACTTCCTGATCAAACGTATATACAGCATTCTTCATCATTCTACGTCACACACAGTCTAAAGTCAAATCCTCAAAGATCAGTACCATATATAGAATCACCGTCAAAATTCTTTCTTTATTCACCAGTTTCATTTACCAGTACAAGACTGTTGTCAATGTATAGGCAAATACACATACATGCATGTATATGTACAAGGATGTTGTCAATGTATAGGCAAATGCACATATATACCTAAGCACACTTACAAAAGTATGCGAAAAAGGATATAAATGCATTATTTAACGGATAACAAGATTACGAGAAGTCAAGAAAACGAGGGAAACATGAGGGTTCAGTTATTTTCTAGATTAAATTCTTTTATTTGACTTTTAAATGGTGATGTTGAACTAATGGATTTAAGCGAAGTTGAGAGTTTATTCCATTCTCGCGGACAGCCGTGTATGTGACTGGCTAAGGTTGTGTGAAAAAACGATTGGTAGAGATCGTGAGGATTTGATCTTTGATCGTGAGGATTTGATCTTGTGCAATATAAAGCAATTGCTATGTTATCCTTAACATGATAATTGTTTGCTTGATTACATAATTCTCAGGAATCTTGATGGGAGTGCTAACCTTCTCAACAGTCGTGTCGTTTGGAAGTGGTGCTATCAGTAGTTGCATTTTCCACACTCTAGAAGGTAAGAGTAAAGATAAATTCATTTATTATTTATTATTTAATTCATTTATAAATTTATTATTCATAACGTCTACAATAAACACATATCTACCTGTAACGCTGACCATTTAATGCGTAGCAATCTTTTTTGACAATTTTCACTCAGACTGTATATAGCATAAAATTAATAGCATATTTCGTATCGTTCATGTCTTGACGATGCTGATATTCCGAAACACAGTGTTTTATGACAACTCTTAGGAAACCATTGGTAACATCTGTCTGTTTCCGATTTTTTTTTATTCCTTACTATAATTCCAGAAACCAGTCTGACTCCTGGAGACCCCCAGTGGATAGGCGCCTGGTGGCTGGGATTCCTTGTGTTGGGAACCTTGAGTATAGTCTTCTCCTTTCTGATTTTGTTTTTCCCAAAGCGCCTGAAGGTAGCGTCATTGAAAAGCACTCCGGCTCGGGAGGTGAAAGTCAGCAATGAAATTGGTGGACACACAAGTTTTAACCAGATTTTGAGTGGTTTTGTTGGTAAGTCTGTCTTTTCAATGAAAAGTGTTGACTGCTTTTCTTTGCATGAATCCGTCCTGATGTCTTGCTATATGTGGTTTTTGTTCTTCGGTGGTTTGTGTTGAACGTTGTTTTGGAAATTAGTCTCACGATTAACGTCCATATGTGTTGACGCATGTATGATTCTACGACAGGTTACCAGTAACAGTTCGTGTGTTTTTACACTGTCATATTGTTATATTTTTCCTTGTCTCTACTCCAAGCAATCAAAAAAACTGTTCTGGCTGCGGGCGACCAGGTCTGTACTGGTTAGTATCTAGTCGTGCATAGCTTCGTACTGCGACGCGTTCCTTGACGTCTACGTTGAACTTCCATGAATTGTGAAGTTATTACCCCCTTTCCTGAAATTACAATTTCACATCGTTTTAACCAAGTATTTGAATATTAAAAAATACGCAGATATATGGATGATTTAGCTGAAAAAAATACTGCAATTTCATATACTCCGCCTGTCTTATTCCATATAAAGGAATCCAAACTGCTCCCAAACCTGTTCGTTACAGGACATTCAGAGCAAATTCAGCATTTATCAACATGTAAAAGACTAGTGATTTTCACACGATGCTCTAAATTTGCAGTGTACTGTATTCCTAGTTAATCTGTAAAGACATCTCACTCCTCGAGTTTATTCAGAGAACGATCTTTTTTTGTTCATTTACAGAACCTCTGAAATGTGTCTTCCGAATCTTGAGGATTCCAGTTTTTACACTGGTGGTACTGACCATTACGATGCACACTTTTGCCATACTGGGAATGGTGTCTTTTTTCCCGAAGTACCTAGAGACACAGTTTTACCGGCCTGCCTATCAAGCGAGCATAATGGTTGGTGAGTATCAGGGAGCCTGTCAGGCTCTGGGTTTAAGCACAGTGGTTGGTAAGTAACGGGACGTGTATTAGGCGAGTATTATAGTTGGGAGTAACAAAGCGATTGTCTCAGTCGAGCACAGTGGTTAGTGACTAACCGGAAGTCTAGGAGGCCAGCAAAAATGATTGGTGAGCAACAGAGAGCCCATCATGCGAGCATAATGGTTGGTGAGTAGCAGAGAGACTATCATGTAAGCATAATGGTTGGTGAGTAGCAGAGATCCTATCATGGAAGCATAATGGCTGGTGAGTAGCAGAGAGCTCGACATGTAAGCATAGTGATTGGTGAGTAAGAGAGAGACTATCATGTAAGCATAATGTTTGGCGAGCAGCAGAGAGCTATATTGTAGGCATAATGGTTGGTGAGTAACAGAGAGACTATCATGTAAACATAATGTTTGGCGAGTAGCAGAGAGCTATATTGTAAACATAATGGTTAGTGGGTAGCATAGAGTCTATCACGTAAGCATAATGGTTAGTGAGCGGTAGAGAGCCCGTCATGTAAGCATAATGGTTGGTGAGTAGCAGAGAGACTATCATGTAAACATAACGTTTGGCGAGTAGCAGAGAGCTATATTGTAGACATAATGGTTAGTGGGTAGCATAGAGTCTATCACGTAAGCATAATGGTTAGTGAGTGGTAGAGAGCCCGTCATGTAAGCATAATGGCTGGTGAGTAGCAGAGAGACTATCATGTAAACATAACGTTTGGCGAGTAGCAGAGAGCTATATTGTAGACATAATGATTAGTGAGTAGCATAGAGCCTATCACGTAAGCATAATGGTTGGTGAGTGGTAGAGAGCCCGTCATGTAAGCATAATGGTTGGTGAGCAGCACGAGGATTGCCATACATAACGCAGTCTTACAAGACGTTCGTGGAGGATTTCTTGTCTTCCATACATATGACACGCTCAACATTGCCCTGAGGGTGAAGATCTGTGCCTGACAAATGGTAGTCACAAGTTCGTCAGTTACCTGCCAAAGGTCCCTGGTTTACTCCGGGCACTCCGGTTTACCCATGAAACTGGTCACCATTGTATGTATGACACATTCTTTGAAAAACTCTCTTGTACTTTATCAAGGCATTTTGTAAATAATCCTTTCCATAATGTTATTTAAGACATGGGCCTTTGTAATTCAATAGTTTTATGAAATGTTTGAACGAAACAACAGAGTATGTTATATCTCAGACTCCTGACGTCTTCTAGAATAATCCCTTTGGTGCATACAAAATGATATGTACATTGCCGTACTTGTGAAGAAATATATGGCAATGCCCAATTGCTTCAGGTGTTTACCTCCATCACTCACCAGGAAGTCAGGTCCAGATCCGATCTTGGACAGGGAATTTGTTCCCGCGACCGTCGTGCGACCGCTTACTCTGTATAATTTTCTAAGTCTTCCTCCGATATGGTGTGCATATATGTACGATGCACGTGAGAAAGCTCCTTAGTAACTTGTCAGAAGTCCGAGGTTTACTACGGTTTCCTCTACCCATCATATAAGTCAAAACATTCTGGAGTATGCCGTTTAACAACAATCAAATAAACAAGTACAGACCAGCAGTTGTAGCTAACTGCAACCAGTAAAAGTTTTATACATTATTCTTGCTGCCAGACTCTTTCTCATTTCAGGCGTCATATCGTTGGTAGGGGGATCACTCGGGCCTGTGGTTGGTGGGTTTGTGACGTCACATTTTCAGCTCACCAATCGCGGCAATCTTCGCCTTATATTGACTGTCTGTATATTGCTGACCGCCAGCTGTCCAATCGGGATGCTGTTGGCCGGGCATCCCCCAGAGCTGGTCAAGACGGACTTTAGCGGGTAAAGTACACAACTTATCACATCATTGTCCGGATTTTCTCTCATATGTTTTTTTTTTCTTGTACATTTGCCCTCAGATCGAATTTCCTTCCCACATCATATTCATATTTGATCATTTGTTATTTATCTATATATCTATACTAAAAATGATCATATTTTCCAGTGACAGAACGCGCACCTGTTGAATTATTATAGTGTTTACCTAACACACAAGCCTTCATTAAGGATATGAATCTTATTTATTTCCTGATATTGCTTTCATGGGATAATTTCAGATTCCAATTTCATTTTTCATTCCATTGCCCAAATGTATATATGCTGCGGGGGGGGGGGGGGGAGGGGGAGGCTCGTCAGTATAATTATGGTTAGATGTATTATACGCGAATGGGTATAGATTTTCAGATTATTTTTACATCAAAACTCATCATATATAGTATAGAATTCTCACTGGTTCCATTGTAAAGTTTCTCAGGACGTATTAACAACCTACCAGATCCTGGGAGTGACATGTTCAAAGGTGTCGTTTTCGTCATTTTCCAGCCAACTTTGCCGGGTTTTTTTTTTTTTTTTTTTTTGGCAGCGAGCCATCGTGTTCACGTGGCACCTTGCAGTTTCATTCAGACATCGAATACAACAAACATCAGGAAAAAGAAATCGTACAGGTTTTCTATATCGCGTGTACTATAACTCTATAAGAAATGTGGATTTCATCATGAAGTTATATTTCAACTGACAGTATTGTTGGCAGGAAAAAAACCGTAATACGATCATGAAATAGCCATAAAATCAAATTTTGTCATCTATTGTTATGAAGGCATTGCTGTAAAAAGTGGGGTTCTTGTCTCGTTGTCTCGAATTGGAGGTGTGCGCTAAGTGAGTTACCGTATCTGTGCGGACGCCTCGTACACTATAAAAAAACGGTTAAATTGAGCACAGTATCATGTTTTGTGAGCGATACTAAAATAGATTATGTTATTGCGACATAATATTATTTTATGTACAACACAATATCCCGTTACATCAACACACATTATCCTGGTGGGATAACAGAACAACTGATATGTCATATATAACATAATAACTTGTAGCAATAACATCTATTCTTCCGTCACCCAGAAAAACTTTGCATTCAGTGGATTTTAAAGATTGTTTTTGGAGTTATCTACTATATCGCGTTACCTTCGGAAAACTTCTACAACTTCTTCCGTTTTGTTTTACCCTGTGTAGGCACAATGAACAATTGGGGTCAACCCAAACGCAAAAATGCGTTTCCGGTTGTACGTGTGCCAGTGACGTCATGGAGCCTGTATGTGGGTCAGATGGCGTGACGTATTATTCACCATGTCATGCGGGCTGCACTTCCGGTAATCACGGGGTATGTAAATTTGTGTGGCTTAGCACACATACATAGAAGCATATTATATATACATAAGAAATTGACATCTCAAGTCAGAAATCATAAGGCCAATTACGAGACTATCTCAATCCCCAAAAGAAAAATGACAATAAATCAGGCTTGAGCTTGCTTCCTGGAAAGCCAACATCTTTTGTAATTTTAGTTCGATACGGTTGTACTTTTCAATCTTTTGTTCCCCTCATTTATCCAGATAATATATCTTCCTAACGCGCAAAACGAATGCCTTGTCAGCCTCCTTGGAGAATAGATTTGCAGAATCAATGGTTCAGCCATTCTCTGTTTCCTTCCATGCGACTGTATGTTTTGAGTTTGAAGAATCTACGCATATTCTAGGATAGTCGATGCGCGGGTTCAAACCCCGTCCTTGGACAGGCAATTTGTAGCCCCCTCCCCCCCCCCCACCCCACACCGGCATCACCCCCCCCCCCCAACCCCCGCCTTCAGTGTTCAAGGGACCTGGTGACAATCAGAAGTTGAATGCCTTCCTCTAGTTGTTTGCGCCGTCTTAATGTTCCTTAAAGGCAACTTATACCCCAACAATAAAGTGTGCATATCTGCGCGTGTCACGTGTCAGAAGGTTCGTCAGTAACTTGCCAAACGTCGTTGGTTTACGCCGGGCACTCAGCTTTCCTCCTCCCATAAAACTGATCACCTTTGTGTATGTAAAAAATCTTTAGCTTTAATCAACAATCAAATAAATAAGTAAAACAAAAATAGATGTGTTGTCCATGTCTTCCGACAGAGCTACTGGAACTGCAGTTGTACTCTCGGGACGGCCGCATCCGGGCTGTGTCAGCAGGAAGACCCCACCGTCTACCCTCTCCTGGTCTACGCCACAGCAGTTTCCTTCCTCTCCATGTTCTCTACCAGCGCTTCCTTCATGATCATTGTCAGGTAAGACAGGGTTGGAAGGAGACATTTGAGGGGAGGGGGTGATGTGAGGACACATAAGGAGGGGAGATATTTGAGGGCTGGGGAGTGCATCCATGATAATCATTGTCAGGTAAAGTAAAGGCTGATATTGCGAATTGCCTGATGGGTAGGAGGAATTTTCTGGGTGATTGGGAGGGGTGGTGGGGAGTGGGAAGCGGGAGGAGGGGGGCTGCGGGGCGGGTGCAGTAAGAAAAGCACTGACATTGGTGGTTCTGTGGCATCAACCAAGTTTACACGAGCAGGATTTCTGGCAGAACCGTTTGGAATTTACCCCTGTTTGCCATGTACTTCACAAATCTGACGTAAAGCCGTAACTAAGCCAACATGAGCTGAATTGAATGATAGGCCAAACCAAAGAGGAACCGGAAACGTCTTATAAATAGGTTTTGTCATTATTCTGTTACATTTCATAAGAGTAATCATTACTTGCCTCTTTCATTGATGACGTTTAGTTTACACAAATTGCTTATACAGTATGCATTTAATACGAAGCATTAACGCAATCGGAGTGTTTCTCTGTTACAGGAGTGTGAGAGAGGAAGAGAAGTCTTTGGCTCTAGGGTTATCGTCCTTTATCTCCACTCTCCTGGGTAAGAGGATGATTTATGGGTTCTGGACAGGTTGTCTTAGCCATGGGCTATGTTCTTCATACGTAGCCATCACGATGCTTTTCCGTGAATAGCAACACTCAGGTGACCAAACGGAATTTGAAACTCACGCATGCTCAGTTACGACCGACAAGGTGGTTTTCTCTAGTATTATACTGAGGCAAAGTTCCGTCTCCGTTCAAAATTGTTTTTTCTCACACTGTCCGATCGTGGAGAGTGAAGATTTATGAAATGAAACCATGAACTTCGAAAAATCTCCCACACTTTCCAAGATCGATGCCGTAGAAATTAATTTTCCTCTGAAAACCCGGTATAACTGAAAGATTGTAACGGCGTTCTGTCCTACATCTGTTTATTTCATTTCTCTTAGATGCGTAACTTTTGAAAAACTAGATTGTGGGCTCCCATGGCAACCGACAGTCGATAAACGGACCAACCAAGACGATTTTACTGTCGAGCCAATTGCGCTCCAAGTCAGAGTGTTAAGTATCAGTAGTAATACAGACCAAATTCAGCCTGGCTAACCGTATTGATACTACATGTATTCATTTAGCCAGGACATCTCCGCGTTCTATATAGTATTCACGGCTCATTTGTTATACTTGAGTTACCGGTACACACTCTACTTATCTGTTTGATCAGTGTTTTAAGTTGCATTCAAGGATATTTCTCTTTGCGATAATGGTCATAATCCTACAGCTATATCAGAATTTTCCATTATGTCAAGCCATTGCAGTGGTTTAGTTGATTAAGAGATCTCGCATATGTAAGAGATCTCGCGTAAGTAGGAGATCTCGCGTCAGTACATGAAACACAGAATTAAAAGCTTGTAATCTTTGAATGCATTGGTGTTATTTTATCCACAACCAGTTGAGAAGCCAGTGGCAGCATACGCGACCGCGATGCCTCCAGTGAATTCAGTTTAGCGCTGGGTAAAAGCACCTGTGGACTCGAGCACGGGCCATAAACCTCATCGCTGTGAGTCTGCGCAATGGTAACTCGGGCCCAAGCTGAATACATTAGCCATTGTTCCCTTGCAATACATGAGTGATACGTTACCAGGTAGTTAGAAAACACTACAAAAATAAAAATGAACAGTAGAATAATGCACGATTTACTTTAGTCGGGAACAATTTAAAAATTGAAAAATTCCAATGAATGCATTTAATTTAGATTTATTTTCAGTTTGACAGAGAGAATTGTTATCTTCTACTTGTAGGTCATTTTCCAGCACCCTTCGTATACGGTATGATCGTGGATTCGACCTGTTCTATCTGGCAGAACAGCTGTTCCGGTGGAGGAGCATGCGCAATTTACAGCCTCACCGACTTCCGGCTTAAAATGTTTGGAACCAACATGATCTTTTTCTTCACTTCTGCCCTTCTAATATCTGTTGCCATACTTCTTCGGAAATCACCATCCCAGGAGACCGGCTTTACCAAGACAGTTTTAAAGAAGACTTCCGGAGAACCTGTGTCAATGTATGCTGTGTGGATAGAGACATCGGTATAGGCCAACTCTGTCACTGGTTGCAGCTTTTTGTCGCTTTGAAATCAGCATTTCCGTTATATCCATCTGGATCAAACCAGCCTCATTCCTAGCCTTACGTTCGTTGAAAACCATTGGACTTCCACCAATACGACCTACAAGTCTGTACGACACACATGGAAAAGTTCGTTAGTAACTTCAAAATGCGAAAGTTTACTTCGGGAACTCCCCAATTCATAAACCTGACCAAAATCTAAATCAAGCCAGAAAATTTTTACAATGTGTTACGCTAACATTGCTGCCACACTTACAATTTTATGTCTGTCAACTTAACAGGGAACCCTTCAGCTTAAAGTACTTAGAAATTGCCGATGGTTGTCGGTTTCCCCCAGGTCCTGCCCGGTTTCCAACCCTCATAATGCTGGCCACCGTCGTGTAAGTGAAATATTGAGTACGCCGTAAAACACCAATCAAATAAATAAATAAAGTAACTCGAATCTGAACTCTGTAGTCGACTGTTCGATCATGCCTTTGTCATGACGACTTGAGGGCAAACCAGTAACGCAGTATCTACTCAGGAGAAGAATGGTCTGTCCAACTTGGGCCAGATTCGCCACAGTGAGTGAAATGGTACGTGATTACATCAATAAGGCAACCATTTTGGTATTCAATTTTAATATTTTTTTCGCATACCTCTCCTGATACTAATTTCAACTTATTTGCCAAATAGACTGGGAATTCAGAATTGTTTAATTTGGGTCCGATAAAGTTTTCCCCAGCTTCCGTTCGAGTTGTTCAGAAAAGCCATTCCATGTCATAACAATGATAAAACATTATAATTCAAGGTTACTACATTATTTTACTCCACCATTTCATTAGCCCGTACTTGCTTAACGGTTCTAGTACATTCCTTACATCGCATGCGCTGCTCTCTACGTTTGCTTTACGTCACTGTCACCACTAGCATATTCTGTACAGGAATCTTGAACAACGCCGAGGTCACTGGGATCGGGGTGGCGAGGCGGGAAGCGATGTCTGAAACCACAAAATCTGTTTCAACCTTTGTTTCTAATAATACTTTAAACACATCCATTCTCTTTATCTAAAGTATACAAAACTCGATTCTAACGTACACCTGAAACAATTTTATTGATGAATGTTGATTAGACAGTTCCGCGCGATGACATCAGTGGTGAGGCTACGCCTAAAGAAGCATATGTGCTACGCACAAGGGACAAGCTTGTTTACTGGTGGCGAGTATTGATGTAAAGCGAGTGTGGAGAACGGCACTTGCGGTATAAGGAGTATGACGTTCCAGCTGTTGGGTTTGGGAAAAGAGAGAGCAAAACAACAACGCTCAGATATCATGTCACCATGGAGAGTGGGTGATTAGTATCACAATCAGTGAAATGTTTCCATTGTCTTCTTACAAAAATAGGTAAGCAAAGTTTAAACAAAGGAAAACATCGCACTAAAATGGAATGTTTTATTTTAATACATTCATGATGTAATATAAAATTTTGCTAGAAACATTTTTCAATGAACAGAAAGCCGTGGAATAGAGCTTTATTAGTAACCTGCAGCCATCGAATGTTATAACATGGTATCGTAAGCAGCAGGGTTTATTCAACAAATCATGCGCAAACTTGTACAAGCGCGACTCTCACGGTAACACTTACGGAAGTGATATGGAGCCATAACATTTAATTCCGCCTAACACAGAATTACCCAAGCTTTGTAGAACTCACAATACGCCCGGGAGATTCACCATATAAGAAAACTGATGTCCGCGATTTTCCACAAGATATAAGCAAAACGTAAAAAGAAAACATGCGCTAACCCGCAATACAGCGTCGACATCCCGCACAACGTCCATGTCGTTTTGTAATATTTCCAGTCCCATACTTTGAACGGCCCTTGTTAAAATACGGGATGGGCAATATTGATAAAAAGTTCGACCGACAAGCCGACAGGTAGATCAACACAGTGTCTTACAGAGCTGCTTGTAATAAAATTTTCTGTTTCCGAAAAATTTCCCCCAGTTCTCATTATCGACGATGAAGTCGCGTCGAGTAAAGCCTAATTTCCTACAAGGCACACGACTACAATCACAAACCACAAAAAACAAAAAAAAAACGACAGTGATACCTAGTATTATACCTACGACACCCCAACACGATGCGACGTAGAGACTGTAACATATCTTCAATTCGCAGATGTTGTTTTTACCTCAAATGGATATTACATTGCAAGATCACTAACGGAGTGTGGCTTTTCTTAAAGGAGAAGAAAATTTAAATATCAATCAAATACCATTGAAAAGAGTATGCTTTTCCTCGCAGGTGCATGCCATAAAAAATCTAATATGTACCTCAAGTTGTGTTAGGAGGAGAATTGCCGTTGGAAACTGCGGAAGTGTGGTTCGTACATTTCCGGTAGAACTCTTCTTCCCAGAAGGTAGCAAACAGTACAGTTCGTTTTCCGCTTGACGATCGGGGAACCCGAATGTTGGACGTAGGTTCCGAGTTTACACGAACAAGCCGGCAGTTTTAACGACTCTCATTGGCTGAGAGGCAACACACCCCCAGCATAAATTACAGGGTGTTAAAGATGGAGGACGCGATGTACTCAGCGATTTATGCCAGCTTTGCCGTTTTCAGGCTTACGTGTTTGGTGAGGAAAAATGGCAAAATTATGCAGCAGGCACTACCAGATACAAAAAAAAGTACTCTTTTCAGCCTATAGTGTCACGTTTTTAAGTTTTCTTCTCCTTTAATGAGTTTTGTAAACTCAGGTTTGCTTGGGTGGGAGTTCTAGCATGCTTCTTCGACACCTAGGATACTGGTGTTCATTATAAGGTTCTCTGACGGACGCCTCAAAGTACGGGGTAAACCACCTGACAAGTTGCTGACGAGGTTTCCAACGTGTGACATAGACTTGCACTCCATATTGGAATACGAATTGTCTTCAGCGAACATAAAACTGGGCAAAAGCCCGCACAAATGCCGTACACAGATAACTGTCACCAACAAAACCCATGGACATTGAGAGCTGGTGGAAATTCCCTGCCCATGATGAGGATTGAACTCGCTCCTGATTTACAGGCGGTTGGGAAGGTCACTGTGTACCGTCGGCCGACAGCTTTATGATATGTACGTACGTGTGGTTGGGATTTTACGTGGTGCCTAACAATTTTCAGTCATATGACAACGGGGAGTCATTAGATGATTTATGATATGCCCGCCACAGTGGGCACTTCCTGGTCAACCATTCCTGCCCATATTTGGGCTTCACTTATTCGTATAATTCGCCGATGACTCACTGACTACAGATGGACGGTTAACTGGTGGTTAAGCGTTAAGTTTAGTCTTCTCGTTAAGTTAGTCTTCTCGTGTGCCGATAACCGACGGCCCAATGACATGACCACTATATACACTGTATTGTCAACCACGCGTGTCACTGGTGAGGGCACCAGTGGTTCTGTGACACTTTGTCTTCTCGTGTACCGCCAGCCGATGGCTCTTCACACATCCACCAAAGGTAGCACTTTTTTATGGTGTATCATTGGTGAGGAGACCAGTGGTTTTGTGACGCTTCGTCTTCTCGTGTACCGCCAGCCGATGACTGTTCACATATCGACCACAGAGGGGCTTCATGGTGTGTCACTGGAGATGACACCAGCGGATAAGTTACGCTTCGCCAGTCAATGGATCTTCACATATCCACCACAGGCAGCACTTCATGGTGTGTCACTGGAGATGACACCAGTCGATGGCTCTTCACATATCCACCACAGGCAGCACTTCATGGTGTGTCACTGGAGATGACACCAGCGGATGAGTTGCGCTTTGTTTTCTCGTGCACCGCCAGGCGATGGCTCTTCACATGATGCTTTTCCTTGAACCGCAGCCCACAAATGGGACACTGGAACCTCCGCTGTTCGGCGGCCTGGTGCATACGCTGATGCCGCAACAAGCTGAACTTCCGGGAGAACGACTTACCACAAGCGCTGCACGTCGGGATCTGTGAACCGGAAGGAATGTCTGCAAACAGAAAATAAAAAACAAACATAAGCACGCCACGATAAACTGAATTTGAGAGGAAACATGTGGTGTGTACATTTGTACATACACGGTCACACGGTCACTTCCTTCTGGTCGACTCAGTCATGTCAGCGTCAATGCACGGTGACTAGGTAGGGAGACCTATATGGGGAATCATGTTGACCAGGAAGCTTGAAAGCGTATGTTGTAGAAATATGATTTATTTATTTATTTATTTATTTATTTATTTATTTATTTATTTGAATGGTGCTTTACTGCGTATTCAAGAATATTTCACTTATACGACGGCGGCCAGCATTATGGTGGGTGGAAACCGGGCAGAGCCCACGACCATCCACAGGTTGCTGGAAGACCATCCCACGTACGGCCAGAGAGGAAGCCAGCTTGAGCTGGACTTGAACTCACAGCGAACGCATTGGCGAGAGACTCCTGGATCACTACGCTGCGCTAGCACGCTAACCAACTGGACACGGAGCCGGAAGTGAAATTGCAGAAAGAATACACAAGTATTGGCATATAGTGCGCTTCTTGGAACTGCAATCTTTGGCATGGCGTTCCAATGAGGCATCATTGCCAATTATCACACTGTCTCCTAGGTAGGTACTGAAAAAAAAATGGTTTGTTCTAGAGACTAAAATTATCTTAAACACATGGCTACCGCTAATATCTGCGAGTATAGTCAGGACATATTAAGCTTACAGCTACAATAATGGTCTGAACCTATAAAGCGATACTGAAGGAAAACATAGACGTCTACTGGCATCATATCCAGTATTGATAAACCAATATTGCATCACCAAATCACAATAACAGGCACATGACAACCGCCTATAACTGATATAACATATATTTCTTTTTTTATCAGATAGCAAAAGAAACCCTGATACAACCGAATATGAATAATCAATATAATCAATACTCTAAAAGTGGAGAAAATCAAAATTAATAGTGTTCTTATGCCATGATGTAGCGATCATATATACCTGTGCATACATCAAATACAGTTACAAAATGCAACTCCATCGATATATCGGTGTAACTGATAAAACACAGATGTACGACCGTAATGCAGTGAATAATGAGGAATACATGGGCCTTTCTCCAAACAGACACTAATGTACGACAAATAATGTAAGCTTGAGAGGTAACATCAGCTCCAAGGTGTAAACGTTTACATTCTGGTAACTGACTTATAGCATATATTTGTTGCGAAGTTCTATGATGAAATAAATGTTTGACACTTTTATACGAGACAGATTTGGCAAAACGCAGAAATCCAATAGTTCATTTATTGGTGCAAACGAATGGCATACATATAAAAAAAATAGTTCGCGTCATGTATACACTGGTAAGGAAGGACAGCCTATGATTCTAAAAGGTTGACGTGGTCGAGGGTTTCTTCCCACAATAATGTTGGCCGCCTCTGTATAAGTGAAAAATTTTTGAGTACGGCGTAAAACACTATTCAAATAGATAAATAAATACATAAATAAATAAATAAAAGGTAGGGGCAGGAGTTTGAACGGTTGTTTCACATGACCACCGTTTTGCTTTAAAACGGTATAACACAGAACTAACACAACGAAGAGAGCAGATAAGGGGGGGGGGGGCTTCTGAAAGACACAAGACGCTGCATTTAAGCCTTTAGTAGGATATCTGCACAGCGTAAATTTATGTCAGAATACAACATCCTAAAACCTTTATCGAAAGACATAGCAACTGAAAACAACAGTAACGGCAAAACTGTTCTGATTGCGTCTTGAATGCATCTCAATCTGTCGGTGTACTTGTCGAAACGTGCTTCAGTCAAGTATTTTTTCCATGATCTAAAGTTCAAAACACTAACACATATCTGTTTGTTATATGGTTCTTCTGAGGGTTTGAGTTAAAGATCTGTCAGCTGCCTGCCGATGGATGATAGTTTCCCCCGGCCTGGAACTACCCAGATAAATTCACGCATATATCAGACTGGATATTGTCGTATAGCTGGATATTTTGGGTACGACCGTTAACCCCTAGTGAAATTATCAACAAATTTACTTAATCGCAAATAACAATGCGTGGGTAGACGTGTTGTTCATTAGTATACATCCTGCCTTTAATTCCATGGTGTACTTCCAACAATAAAACCTGTCTAAACTTCAAACCTAACAATTAACACTGACCCGATTTCAAGGGGAGTTAACTCCAGGAGGCAGAATTACGCTCGTCACATGGTGTGAAACGTGGACGCTAGTTCCTTGTGGGCCCGTTTTATATGTCCCCTGACGTGTTCTTTCCTTGTGAAAGTTCTACCGCAGGTCGGACAGGGGAACGTGGCGGCGTCAGACTGGTGGACACGCTTATGTCGAGACAGACTCCTAAGGGTTGTGAAGGATTTGCCACAAAGCGGACACGTCGGACCGCCGTTTGAGCCGCCTGGAAATACAAGGTGGAAGGGCGAATTACTTTGCGACGCGGAATGGTAAAAAAACGAATAGACTGGGTATGGCGGACTTAAGGTTTATGTCCACGTTGACCTATGACGTACAGATACAAGTATATAAGCATTTGATACGACATACACGCTAACTTATTCACTTTTAACTCGCTATAGGTCTACACGTATTTGTGTCCTCCACGCATATTGCCTCTGCTGTCTCAACCCAAGGGCAAATAACTGTGCGATTTTGGTAAACTTCACGACCTCTAGATATGACCTGTATGAGGATGCAAACGTCAACTTGAACCATCTGTGGTCACCTGATACATGCGCAAATACAGTAATACATAAAAAAAGAAGAAAAAAAAACCATTACATTTACATTCTGGATCAAAAGTTAAACTTGGAAACGGACAGAAATTAATACCATACCTAACTAATGAGGATTAGTCGACCTTAGCCTACGACGGATTCGGTTCAAACCGTTACGTACGAGGACATCAAGCTATGCAAACAATCGGGCACGAATAATTTCACTGATAATCTCCTGAGGTTAATGGGATTTAATTCCAGGACGGATAAGCTAATTTATTTTGAAGAAAACCTTCCCAAATTTATGGGATGGTATTGGGTGCGGACGGGATGGGATTGGTTGCAGGCAGGTGGGAGGGGATTGGATGTGGGTGGGAGTTGTTGATCTGTGTGTCAGAAACACATTCATACTCAAATTTTGAAATCACACCATTCTGCACTCGATTGGCCAGAATCGGACAATCGGACAGTTTATCCAAGTAAATGGGTTTTTTTCCCTATTATCGACGATTTCTCTTTCTGTATGCTTCGATTAAATATGGATCAATTTGTAGTCTACAAACCACAACAAAGTCTACCTATATAGGCAGAAAGTTTCTACAACATTATGCTGGCCGCCGTCGCATAGGTGAATTATTCTTCAGTGCGGCGTAAAACACCAATTAAATAAATAAATAATTACAATACCAGGGTAAGCCACACCTCCGCGGCCCCCCCCCCCACCCCCCACCCCCACCCCCACCCCCTATATAAACAAGCCACATTGAGGAAACAGCGTGTCTAACAGAGTTGCTGCCATTTTCCTTGCCTCCGGTAGAGTTCTCTGGATTAAGCCAATTGTGACGGAAACTCCTCGTCAATTTCCGAATACCCAACCTCATTCCAGTGCATGATACATAAGAAAACAGCACAGAGAGTAAATCCAGAGAAACGACGACAGTGTGATAATTGACCAATGGTCACAGGTAACCGCTGAAATCTTGCCACCTGACCTCAGTAAGGGTGTTATTCTAGCCAATCATGTAAATGGTAAAGACGTAACAGCTTAAACATCACTAGCCATACACTCTTGTTGATTATGCCTTAGAACACATGCGCACACATGCGCACACACGCTCGCACACATACACGCACACACCAAACAACAAGAAGTTTAGGCGACATTCATTTTAATCCGCGATAACAGTTTGAATATATCTTAATATGTTTTTAATACGTGAATTAAAATTTTCTCTGCTAATAACCCTATAGGGTTATGAGACGGTATAGAAAGGGATTAATGGACAAAAGTTCTTGACATAATCTAATGAATCAAATGTGATTAGACGCAAAAACCAGAATAAAACGAAAAAGTAAAATGTAAATTTACATGACACACATGGAGGGAATGTAATTATTCATTTCATCCGTCAGTTTCCAACAGAACTCTTACTGTTGGGAGTACGGCGTAAAACACCAATCAAATAAATAAATAAATAAATCTTACTGTGGATAAACAAAGGTTAGAGCATTTCTGGTATCATCACCTGCCCCAGACACAGCTAAAGCTTATTATGACAATTCTTGTATAGCCAAAAATTAACAATCCCAAATTCCTAACTACATGTGATAATTCTTACCGTACTTCTTGTACTAACCAAATCTGGTTTGATTTTGTTGTATGTAAAAGCGCAAGAAAAAAAATAATAATAAAAAATAAATATAAACTATAAGTAACAAGTGTACGCGGAACGACTGGTATACAGACGCAGATAATCTGAGATAATCACAACGTTCGATAACGCATGGTATACAGGCGCTGATAATCTGAGATAATCACAACATTCGATAACGACTGGTATACAGACGCAGATAATCTGAGATAATCACAACACTCGTTAACGACTGGTATACAGGTCCATAACAATCACTAATATAGAGAAACTATTTTGGACACAACACATATAGATTACTGTTGCTTTTTATACAATTAACAAGATAAGTGTAATGCGCAAAGCATCTCTATATATCATATTTACCGAGAAATAAATATACATTGAGAATTGCAACAGTGAAGTGCGATGCATACCGATTTCTAGCATCAAGTATAAAGATGACATCAAATGATAACACTGCTGACAATGACAATCACAATGGTAATGATAAATATCTGGAATGAAGTCGGAAAGTACAAAAAATCTCGTGGAGATATTCACTTATACAGACTCAACAACTTACTGTGTTTGCCAAGATAAACCCAGATATTCGCTTCATGTGAGACACCTACACTGAAAAAATTTATGTTAATTTTAACAGTGTATGTTGTCTGAGTGATGCTGGAATGCATTCTGTTATTGCAGCAGACTATTTTGTTAAATATAACACATATATATTCTATTGAGTCAATATAAAGATTCTATTAGACCAACAGGATACTATGTTGAATATGACAGAATATTACGATATAACAACAGAATACATTCTAGCATCACTCATACAACAGATGTTCTGTTAAAATCAACAGATTAATTTTTTGAGTGTAAAAGGCGAAAGAGCTGACCGCATTGAATTTTTTGAGCATGAAATATTAGAATCTTGTACAGAAATAAATTTAAAAGACGTTACCTTACATTTATCAAAGCTGCGTATGAGATTCCCAGCCGACATACTAGCTAAATTCCTATAAAAAAAAAACGACATGCCTCAAAGCAGAAGACTGTGCACGTACATGCACGTTGTGTAGCTTTCTACCTTATTTTACTACTTATCATACTTTTGCTGAAGATCTGCTATGATTGTTTCTCAACAAGGCACACAGTACTAAGATTAAGGTCCTCCTGCGCGCAAAATGCCACTGATTATACCACACGTTATGTAGGGGCCAGCAAAGGTCATCGTCATACCACAGTGTTTCAATTCAACACATTCAAGTATATAAATACTAGTATAGACTGTGATGATTATTTAAATGTACCTTTAAAATAATCACCACACTTCTTATCTACGTGTTCTGGGGTGCGTAGGCTTGGTCATGGAAAATTATAATCCATTCTTCTTTCAAACAATTACCAGTTTATTGAGTTACCATTAGCACTGACGAAGATAAGCAACTCGACCATCCCCAAATAAAATCAGTCTGTGAAATTTAAAGTAAATAACAGTACACTGTCGGTAAACTTCGACCAACAGGAAGAAGGTGTACAAAGATCGTACAATATTTTTTCATGACAACTGTCTTCAGACAAGAACTTGCACTAATGTTATATGTCTCAACCTTGTCAACGTGATTAGTATTTAAATCACTATATAAAATATAAATGATACACAGCCTCCGTTAACGTCGCACGCGCTTATAACCTAAAGATGTTCCATAGGCAGTGTCAGATTGTTTTGCTTTCCATAGTTTTGTCTTCCGTAAACACCCAAGTTCCAACAGACCGGGGGCCTCCGTCGCTCAGTTGGTTAGCGCGCTACCGCAGCGTAATGACCCAGGAGTCTCTCACCAATGCCGTCGCTGTGAGTTCAAGTCCAGCTCGTGCTGGCTTCCTCTCCGGCCGTACGTGGGAAGGTCTGTCAACCGCCTGCGGGTGGTCGTGGGTTTCCACCGGGCTCTGCCCGGTTTCCTTCCACCATAATGCTGGCCGCCGTCGTATAAGTGAAATATTCTTGAGTACGGCGAAAAACACCAATCAAATAAATCAAAAAATAAATCCAACGGACCGTTATTTCAGAGAGAGTGAAGTGTTGCAGGGGGCAAAAGGAAAACCCTATATTAACCTTCAACACGATGCCACCATGCAAAGCACTACTGTACTGGCATGTGAATTGTGCTTGACTATCCGTTTGCGTCCAATTTTATCACAAAGTAAAAGGTGTCACTCGAATAGGAAGTAACCAAAGCACTAGATTTTGTAATTATTTTTGTGCATGACTTTCCATTCACGTCAAATCTGGTCACCTAGACACGTGGTGCGGTTATTGAAAGTTTCCACATATTACAAGACTGTTACTTACTAAGAAAGTGAAGATTTAAGTATATATATGACGTAATAAACCTCTTCAATGTCTTAGATTTTGATAAGTAATTAATAATGTTTGCGTGGAGTACACCCGTCATGATTTCGTTGGTTCTAGTTTGACACGGCTAACGTCTATCTGGGAGTCTACGCGGGGTGACACGGTGCCCTGAGGCGCAGGTAGACAATGTAGGGTTAAATTCTGCCTCGACGTCATCCAACCATCCTTCGTCGAACTGCTCGATATCTCCACTGAACTATTGTCCACATTTAAACTGAGCGACGTGGAGTTCGTGGCGCCATTGACCAGCGGTGTGGGAAGCCCGGACTGATTCCTCGGTCGTCTAGAGAAGGGCAGCAATGCTCTTCTGGCGCCTGTGTCCCTGTATAGCTCTCCAGATCCCGCTAATGCCGGATGCACACTCCTCACGTGAGCTCTGACGTGTTCCAGCCTTCGGAACTTGGACCCACACACGCTGCAGGCGAACCTCTTTGAATTCGGGATATGAAGTTGCACGTGCCGTTGTAAACTGCCTACAGTGGCGAAAGTTCTCTTGCATACCGGGCACGTCGGCAGGGCCGGGTCAACCCCTGCAAGCAGACCAAGGCTGGTTATAGTTTTTTTCTTCACTCATGGTAACGGACTGACTAAGGTTCTTTTCTTACAAAGCTTTCCGACGACAAAAGAAAATGAATAGAACAACATCCTATGTTAAAATTGTTGTTTTATAATTCGTATCAAATCCGTACTAACTTCCCTTCTCTAATGTACATTTCCCATTTCTTTTAAGCTGCTAAACATTTCGTATCCTCAATATGGCAAGGTATACGCTGTTGTTCAAAACCCAACCAAATCCCTAAAGCTCTTTGTACTGTTTTGTGATTACAAATTGAAGGTTTATTAGAAAGCTTCTTTACAAACTTCCACAAAGGACTACAAACCAGTTATAGGAGACTACTTCATATGAACGACAAGTGAAAACTGTTAGAATGAACCTGACAGAATACCCGGAGGCGGGGACACAATGCTCATATCAACGCAATCACTAAGGTAAACAGATTAACATGCGAAAGTTTATTATTCAGTTGTAAAATAGTTCCCTCCTCACGTTTTCAGATATACACTTATCCTACAAGGTCCTATTTATCGCACATTAACTCCTTGCTAATACACCATCTAGGAAACTATACCCTTTCTCGGCACTAAACCGACAAGTTTCCTTTCTGACTGGGGATGATGGCGCTGTGTCCTTTCTTTCGTCATTTTTGGACTCTGCTACTAGATTTATTTCCTAAATTCGACATAATCCAGCATGCACGAGCGATCAACCGCCACGTATTCCGAATAAACTACCGCCCACAGCCGACTCAACATGAACTGGATTTCAGCATGTGACCCTTTTTTGTCAGGGACCAAACAACGCTTTACTGGAACGAACTGACAAAAAACCCAGACCCTATTTTAAGTTGTCACAAGATTAGGGACTGGGATTTAAGGAGACTGGATAAAAATCCGACATTCGAGTATATCACCTGTCATCCGAAGAAGTGCGTTCATATTCAATATTCGCAAGGCTCATGTGCGACACTAAAACAATAGCAACAAAACACACATCTATGTAAAAAAGAAGACTGAGTCCATCTGTTATAAAGAATAGTACATCATTGGATTTCAACCCGCGAAGAAGATATACAGATCTTCTTTCAGTTACAGCCTCTATGCCTGATTACACAATCTGCACCCGCCAGATGATGGTGGATTTCCCACTGGCTCTACCCGGTTTCCTTCAACCATGATGTTGGCCATTGTCGTATAAGGGAAATATTCTCGAGTACAGCGTAAAACACAAAATAATTAAATAAACAAATCAATCAATCAATAAAATCTAAAGTGCAGAAAGTTCTGACACAATACCCTGCAAATTCAAACATGAAGTCTATTTATTTAGTTGATTTGATTGTTACACCGTTCTGGCGAATACTGCCCTTTGTTAAGAACGACATGGCTTATTACAGAAAACCTGCAGCGATCAACACGACCTAGATTTGAACATGCTGCTTCACGCAGCAAGGACCTGACATTTGGATGACAGCAACACTTTAGACGACTACGGCATTAGCCGTCAATAAAATTTTTCAGGATACATCCTTTTGACAGGAACAGACAAGAAACATTAAGGATGTAAGAATGTTAGGATTTGTCGACGCCAAACACAGATTCTGCCTTTGGCTTAACGTGATTGGTATCAGCAGATTGTGTCTATTCACAATCTTTCTTAACGGTTGCTGTATTTTATAATAACATACATGTAATAACAAAACTTGCAAATCTATGCACATAGAAACGTTTTATTAACACACAAATCTTGAGAAACCCAGTGTATATATGCATGTATGCTTGGGGTTTAACCTAGTATTGAACAATTTTTCAGTCTGATGACGACAAGGGGTCATTAGGTGTGAGTGCGTATATTGTCTTCTTGTGGCAGGACGAGTCAAAGTGCAGCCGTCACTGAAGTATCATGCTGAAGACACCAGATATTACTGCCCACCCAGTCATATTATATTGACACCGGGCCAACCAATCATGTTTCCTTACGCTTACCTTTCCCTGCTGAACGCCAAGCAAGGCAGCAAACAAGTACCGCTTTTAAAGTTTGATCTTGGGGTCTCCATCTAACCATTAGGCCATAGAAGCGCTCAAAAGAAACCCACGCAGTTTCTAACAATTCAACGTATTTAATTACATTTTCAGTGTCTTGTTTGATTTTTATATGAGGAATGAGAGAAACGAAAATGAAAGAACGGATTCCATACACAAGCAATAGCTTGGTGTAGTGTAAAAAATCGAAAAGTTTTCGACATATTGTTTCCGCAATTTTACGGACAGAACAAAAGCCGATGGAACGTTTCATGGTTTATTAATGAAACATTATCATTTCGGTTTCACGTGAAGTGTTGGGGACATACAAATGTATGAACACATTAAACGGCTGGTCTCTAAGCTGGTTCCACTTTCAACACAAACGTCAGAACCAATCTGCAGATTTCTCCCCGGCAAGACGTACAAGATTAATCAACGTTAATCCGCCTGTAACCAAAAAAGCTATGCACATCAGAGACAATCTGTCGCCCCAAAGGCGTGTTTCCAAGACTATCCATTATCAACATGAACATCAGAATCAATCTGTGGGTTACTGACTGACATGGCGTACTGGCTTATTATTCGTTTTCGAATCTGAGCGGATTTTGTTAACTCCTGAAACCGTGCACGATATGCCGACTGAGAGTTTGAGAAGATCGACGACTTCTTGATTGACACCGGGTAGCTGTGTTCCTTCAAGAAGCGATCGAGGTTTGTGGAAAAGCCTTTAAACGAATGCGGATCGTAGTCGTCTCCGGTCGGTTTTTTCAACACAGTGAAAAACTCTCTCAAATAGGTGTCCAGCTCCATCGGCGGTAACGTTTCGACGCGACGCGACTCTTCGTGAGTTTGATACAACCAACGTTCCAGTGTGCACACGACATTCACAATGTTCCTGATAACGTGAGGGGACTTGTTGTCGGATGCGACGATCCTTTTACGAACAGCGTCTCGGTGCAGATGTGATGGGTAACGCTTTGTAGGAGAGGTAGAGTGTGTTCTGACGTCGTTTCCAGATGCACGTTGGAGGGTGGATCGCGAAGGCCCGCTTCCAGACAGCAAAGACTGAGCTGGAACAACAACAGTGAGAGTCCTTGTCAAAAAACTTCAAAGGCACTGCATATAGATGGTTCAGGACACCAGTTCCGATATTTCATGTACGATAGAAAGGTAGCCATATACGTCTCTATTCCACGACGAATCAAGATCGCTTTTCTAGAGCGCAGACCTTGCAAAAAACGTGAAATTTCAACATCACAGTAAGTGTCATGGCTAACAGTAAACGTAATGCTGACTGAAACTAAGAAACTGCCTATATGGAGGCTTTACTTGGTGTTTACAAAAAACATCCACCAAACAACACGGTACACCTTTATGTATGTGATTGAAATATCAAGAAACACATCATATACTGGACACATGTACATGCAGTTCAGACCTGTTCACAGTACACACTTGTGTGTCCAAAACGACATTGGCAATGCAGGGAATCGGTCCAAGTGTAAGAAACTGTGCACCACAAGAAACGAAACTGACAACAGTTGTGAGTGACATCTGCTAGCACATTCGTAAAGTTACTTCTTTTATTCAGTTCTGTTATACTTTTCTTTTACTGTTATATGGCACGCGTGCGACAAATAAAGCTCCAATCATGCACTGAAACAATATATAGGTTATTAAATCGAAAAATGGTAGCCTGCTCCAGTCACAATAAAATATCATTTTTTTTTTTGCATTAGACATTAGAAAATCACTGCACCACAAATTTAACTTTCTGAAAAATTCTTGAGAATGCTGCTATGCACCAATCAATGAAATATACAACAATTATAACTTTTAACCTAATACTTCCCCTACGCATAACATGTTAATGTCAATGATATCTAGACAACAACCACGTGTGCTCTCAATTACGATTGGCGTATGAATTTGCTATAGTTGCCACGCGATACTTAATACCATACTTTAACAACTGTCCGTTGTAATTCATGATAACACTTATTATTGCAACATGGCCTATATCTTCACTCACACAAAAGCATATTTCACATGGAAAACAAGAACCACAAAGACTCGAACTCTCCCAGTGTCCACAGAGATTCAAACTCTCCCACTGTCAACAGTGACTTCGTTAGTTAACTGTATTGTATGAACGACGCCTGAGATCTTAAACTTGTCAATGTATGACAAAACTGATCACATTATAAAGTTTATGTTTTACATACGAAGGCAAACGTTAACAAAAACCAAACTTTTACAGCACACAGAAAGACACACATGAAAGTTTCAGGAAGGATACTTTTCTGGTTAATGCTGATCTTCTTCCTGTAAATTAAAAGGACACTTCCTCATCTACACGAGAAATTGGTAGCGATCGCGTTCTTGTGGCGATTGCATTACTGCATGATTGTTACTAAGCAACCATCTCTTTTTTGGCCATATAACTTTTATGGGAGCTTCGACCAAGTTTTCTACTTCTCATTTGGAAATTTACAGAACTGTGCTGGAATTTTGAAATTTGCACTTTCTTATCATACCTCTTCGGGGCCGATTCTCTCCCTAAACTTAAATCACTGTGTGTGTCTATATCAAATTTAAACAAGCTTACTTAATTAGGTTTTGCAATACGTGTACTGTATGCACATACCCAGAAATCTTAAATCTTGTATGCACATACCCACATATTTAAATACTGCTCTTAGGACAAAATACAACGGAGCAAAGATCTAACCAATCGAATAGGAAACGAATTTTTGGAAAGGGAGCGACGGTTTTTATTTTTATCATATTACTGATTTATTTGAAAAAAAAATTAATAAATAAATATTCAAATCAAGTGATAAAGTAGGTTCCATGGACAGGGTTACAACGATTTAAAATCGGAAAAAGTCCTGTTATACATGAATGAGTTCGTAAAATGTGTATCAATATCAGGAGGCAAAACAATAAAAATTCGATGCCAAAAGGTCAAATTTCATATTATTTTAGCCCATTTCATTTGATTACTAGAATACTACAACCGAGCGAAGACCATCCCAACTACTGCTTGATATTCAACGTACGTTTCAATACTTTTTCCTAAAAAGCGCTACGGTGTCAGCATACAAGTATCAAGCCTGTCTGAAGGTCCATATATTTCTAGTGTTGCATCATGGAATTTCATAGCGAAAGCACCGGATATTACATCTCATGCCCGGCTATAGGTCGACCAGAATTAAGCAGAATAGGTCGACCAGAATTAAGCATAAAAGACGACAGTCAACTCAACCCAAGACCAACTGAAATCCGTGGTAATGAAGTGATACCGGCTCGATCCAACTATGTACGAAGGTAAAGCTACATGTACATGTTTTGCCTCCTGAAATTGATACACATTTTACAAACTACCAATTCCCGAATGTGATACATACTGCATGGAGTGTTTCTTGCAAAGATGCCAACAAGAAATCAAAAACACTTAATCTTCAATTTCCACTAGCACCTTCAATTCCATTCTGACATGTGATTTTTCAAATTCAAATTTTGGTACCATCTTGTATTTATTTATTTATTTATTTGATTGGTGTTTTACGCCGTACTCAAGAATATTTCACTTATACGACGGCTGTCAGCTTTATGGTGGGTGGAAACCGGGCAGAGCCCGGTGGAAACCCACGACCATCCGCAGGTTGCTGCAAGACCTTCCCACGTACGGCCTGAGAGGAAGCCAGAATGAGCTGGACTTGAACTCACAGCGACCGCATTGGTGAGAGACTCCTGGGTCATTACGCTGCGCTAGCGCGCTAACCAACTGAGCCACGGAGGTCTCCAGGTACCATCTTGTAAAGGCTACTCTACCAACTATTAACGGCACTTGCACATCAATGTGTGGTTTAAAGTGCCCCTATGATCAAATGCACGAAAAGCCAACTTTTAAAGTAAACAAGTCATCTCTGTGAACAGATCAACAGAAATCTGTGCGTCGAAACAGACATTCGTGTAACAGCTTTAGACCTAATTGGACGCTCCGAGTCAACAGCTGCAAGGCCAATTCCCAGAACGAAGCTTTACACACGCAACCAAAAGAACAAAGACATTATGTGAAGTACAAGGACGGAAGCACGCTAAGAAAAGCAGTGAACCGCTCTCAATGATGTTGGATGCAAGAAATATTTTAAGCAAATGAATGAAATCAGTATTCAAATCGTGTATATGCTCGGATATAAAAAGTGGATAATCTCGGTTGCGCTGACCATATTTTCCTGACTTGCCAGATTGTTTCGTCCTGACATGGAGACAAAATCTGTTTGGTGTCCACATTTTCTCGAAACTTCTGAATCACCATTTCTTAGTATTAAAGCTTTTTTACGATTATATTTTATTTAACTGTAAAAAAAAAACATATGTATAAAGCCGTGGAAGATGATTTTGTATAGTTGTGACACCGGATACCAAGGTTCAAGAAAGTACATATATACGACTAGAATTAGAGCAGACCATGCCTCCTCAGAATACGGACCAACAACGTGAAGAACTTCTGTCCAAGACATCTTAGGAAGTTGTTGGTTCGACATGAACACACCTCAAGTAAACAATTACGTGAACAGTAACTCACTTGTTACATCCACACATTAAAAGACTTACAGCATACAGAGTAAAACCAGAGCAGCGACGAGAGTGTGAAAATAACTATGTGGTTACACGGAACCTGTAAAATACGGCCTCTTCTCAATTCACCACACGTAATGTTTTATACTAATTGTTCATGAAAACGATTAAAGTCTAGAAAATTACACCCCTACCTAGCACCATGGCTTACACCGAAGTAGGTTAAAAAATGCAATACAGTTAATTGCAATTGTCATTGATTTAGAAATACTCCTGTGTTGTCATCACATTAAACACACAATTATAATACTTGAGCATCAGACTCTAAAAATCCCTCCATGATTCAGGATCAGCTTTTCATGGCATCTATAGGCCAACATTTCTGCCAGCTCCTGACATACGACAATAAAGAATGACCATGTTCTTTGTTGGAAATATCTACGGTTCAATCAAACTCATACATGCCATGCTCTCTGAAATAATATACCAACGTTTCATCAAAACACAAACATGTCTTGCTGCTTGACAAGATTTACGTGTATCAGCGTTTCTGCAAAAGTCTGATATGTCATGCTCTATGGTTCAACCAAAACACAGACATATCCTGCTGTTGACAAGATATACCATATCTACGTTTCAGCAAAACTCAGACATGCCATGCACCGGGTCAGGGATACCTACGATTCAACCAACATGTCACGATCCTTTATGAGATATCTACATTTTAGCAAGTAGACATCATATGTCTCACACTGTTCCGCACGCGAGCTTGGTTATGGCCAAGTTTTCGGCTTTTTTGCGAAGCAGAGCGGATTCCTTTAACTTCCTTAGTCTGGTGCGATACGCGAGCTGAGAACGACAAAACTCTGGTGATTTCTGAATGGATACTGGATAGCTTTTCTCTTTTAAAAAACGGTCGAGGACTGTTGGGAACGCCTTGAATGACTGCGGATCGTAGTCTTCGCCGGACGGTTTTGTCAGCACTGTATAAAAATCACACAGATACGTGTCCAGCTCTGTGGGCGTCAGCGTTTCCATGCGGCGTTTCTCTCCGTGAGTCTGCCACCACCAGCGTTCCAGTGCCGTCACCACACTGATGAAGTTACGAATAACGTGATCATTTTTGTTCTTCAACCCATTTCCCTCCATTATCCTCCGCCGAACCACCTCTCGATGGAGATGGGGAGGCAGAGCAAGCGTGGACATTTTCAAACGGGTGTCTTTCCTGGTGTCTGCACGTGTGGATGAAAGTAAAGGCCCGCTTTCAGACAGCATCGACTGAGCTGGAACAACAACAACAGTAAGTCGCTAATTCAGGGTGTGTTTGATCTCAGACCTGATGCATATCCTATATTACTAAAATGTTTCCAAGAATTCCGGAAAAAAATTGTTCACAGATGCAGCTTATGGCAATTTCGTTCTAAAACAACATTTGCACAGACCTGGTCTTACCCAAGTACAACATTCGAATATCACTGCTATCCAGCAGAGAAAAAGACGCTCAAAATCAATAATCTCAAACATTATTTAACGCAAATACTACAAGGTTGGTAACATGCAACAGGTATGCTGTGATCTCATCCGTTTTGATTTCAATAATCCAAGCACAAAACCGAACACGGAATGCAACAGCGGATGCTTAAGAACTCTAAACAATGCTCTTTCCCCCGATTATGCCAATGCGGAAAGCAATGTATGTATGTATGTATGTATGTATGTATGCTTCAGGCTTAACGTCCAACTTAACAACTTTTCAGTCATACGACGACGAGGAATCATTAGGTGTGAGTACATATATTGTGTACTCTTGTGGCAGGGCGAGTCTATGCCACCAAAGGGCTGGCGCCACTGCAGTATCATGCCGAAGACACCAGAGATGACACGCCATCCAGTCCCATTATACTGACCCCGTTCCAACCAGTCACGTTTCCTTGACCTAACCAATGAGGAAAAGAATCTGGTTGAGGAATTGACTAGTGCCGACTGGGCAGAGCAACAACAACACATGCCTGAATCCAGAAAGAGTTCAGGTGAACCCAATACATGACAGAGCAAATTGAAACATCTTTTTATTCACAGTAGTAGATAGGTAGATACTGACGAATCTGGTAAACATGGCAACCGCGGGAAAAGTGGAATATTTGTTCTTTTAAGTCATTACAGTGTACAATACCAAACATATCAAGTCTTCCGTCATTTCATTCTACTACATCCTAGCGCACAGTGGCATTTCCTGATTTCCCCGGCAAGAAAGAATCCTCGGAAATTTCTCGTGTACGGTTGCCATAACATAATTCCTGAACTCTGGAAAACTGGATCCAAAAATTCTGCTCTAGAAACTAACAAGTCCATCAAAGATTCGTTGGTGTGCGGCGATCTGGATCTTCTAAGCAACCTGCCAATGTGGATGGATATGTTATGTAAATACAGACAAAATGAGAGCGACAAACGATTTGCTACAATTATGGGCATTACCATGACCGTCTGTCGCTGCTGGAATCTTCAAGAATGGATAAATGCTGCCCATCAGCTGGTAACCGATATTCCGGATCATTTGTCACCGGGGTCTAAAAATCCTATTTTCTACAACAAATGTTGCCTGTGTCTGTTGTGCTTAGGAAATTCTTATTACAGTTCAGCCAGATTCACACATGTCATGCTCCTTGTGGTGAAGGTTGGTGTATAAGTCCGGCCCTGAAGTGTGTCTGCACATTGTCTAGTTTATGGCGCGCTAACGAAGCTCCACGGCTTCCTTTAACTTCCTTAGTCTGGTTCGATACGCGAGCTGTGAACGACAGAACAATGGAGATTTCTGAATGGACACTGGATAGTTTTTCTCTCTAAGGAAACGGTCGAGAGTTGTTGGAAAGGCCCTAAATGACTTGGGATCGTAGTCTTCGCCGGACGGTTTTGTCAGCACTGTATAAAACTCACACAGATACGTGTCCAGCTCTGTGGGCGTCAGCGTTTCCATGCGACGCTTCTCTCCGTGAGTCTGCCACCACCAGCGTTCCAGTGCCGTCACAACACTGATAAAGTTCCGAATCACGTGATCATTTTTGTCCTTCAACCCGATTCCCTGCAATATCCTCCGTCGAACCACCTCTCGGTGGAGATGTGGGGGCAAAGCAAGCGTGGACATTCTCAAACGGGTGTCTTTCCTGACGTCTGCACGGGTGGATGAAGGCGAAGGCCCGCTTCCAGACAGCATCGGCTGAGCTGGAACAACAACAGTGAGACACTGATTCAGAGTGCGTTCCCATGAGCAGACCTGGTGCATAGATGTATCCTGTATTCTAAGGCACATAACCAAAAGGTGTCTCGGCATTCGCAAGGTGTATGTCTTCTGTCGTTTACACTGTTTATGTGACCCTATCTTGCTTACATGCTAGTTATGAGTAATTTTTCATACGGAATTCCTTCTGCTGTCAAAACACTACCTTCAGAACATGTGTCCCTATAATAAAGATGTCTGAAAGACCGACTTTGACCGCTGAGCATGGCTACTGGTGCCCCTCAAAGGCTAGATTAAGCCCGTAGAGGCTCATTATATATATATATTTATAGGAAAACGGTGATCTGGGTAGCATAGCAACCACTAAAATATCTTCACCTCTGCAGCCTCAAAGAATTAAAACTGTACTTGTATGAAAAACAAGTGGAGATGTTGCCCCCTACACAAGTTCATACCTCTCTACATACATGTATATGTACCAGATACAAGTATTTGTATAGTAGATATGCAGAAATTGCCTTTTCTGTTTCCCATGGAGATCACTGGATACAGGGTAGATCCCTGAACCACTGCATACAGTACACTCTGCTTAACAACAAACCAGCCCATAAACATCCTTAAAGGCCACAAATTCTTGAAGGACAATCTGACGAATTACATATAGCTTTTTCCATGCCCTCCAACCATTATTAAACCTGCTTAAACATTATATATCTTATATATATATGAGGTTTATCATACCTTGAACAAAGTCATCCCTAATCATGCCAAAGAAATTGCCAAGGAAATGGATTCATGAATTTGTGTGGCCTTCCTGACATAGCATGTGCACATCAAATATCCTTAGAACAGAATTCCTTTTAAACCAAAGATAATGTACATGGATATGTACACAGCCACATGTACATGCATTAGCGAAATATATGTAAAAGTCAGCACTTAACAGCATGTCAGCATTTAACAGCATGTCAGCATTCAACAGCATGTCAGCATTCAACAGCATGTCAGCATTCAACAGCATGTCAGCATTTAACAGCGTGTCAAAATTTAACAGCATGTCAGCATTTAACAGTATGTGTACATGTCCATAGTAAACATGTACTATTGACCGGCCCTGATAGCACAGTTGGTAAAGCGTTTGCTTCCGGATTCAGGGTCAATCCTGGGTCGGGTCACACCTAAGACCTTAAAAGAGGAACTTCACTTGACGTTCAGCATGAAAGGGTAGTGCAACGACTGGTTGACCCATATCAGCATAATGGCTCGGGCTAGGCGGCTCACTTGTCCACTAAGTGAAGCAGCACTAGATAAGAGAGCAATGGATATCCGTACTGCAACAAAGGTGGCACATTACATGTACATGCACTCTAAGGACTCCTTCATTATCATATGGCTGAAAAATTGTTAAGTATGACGTTAAACCCCAAGCTCTCACTCCCTTGAAGTTGTCATACTGGACAGCATTTTTTTTTATATACATTACCAAAGACATTCAGACTTACATACCCTAATTCCTCAACCTTTCGCATATGAAACAGGAATTTCAGTGGAATCTATTTCCATTTTTACAAAAACTCCATTGACTGGGTTGATCAATTTGAGAGTTTCAGTCTTCGGCAAATGTTTCTAAATTATACCAACTTGATTGGGTTAATGGTCGAAGAGAAGCCCCTGATAAAACTGAACATCCAATTGTTCACTTAAAGTCTGAGATATGCCAGTATGCATGTGGGAGTCTCAACATTATGCAGATAACATCCAAAATAACAGCAGAATTTTGTCGCCGTTGGCAACATGCTTCCTTAAGAGACAATACCAGGTGCATCTACATGAAATAGTATGTGAATTGTTAGAATTATTCTTTATTAAGTTTCCTGTGATGTGTACACAAATACACATCACAGATTGGTTAGTACACAAGCAAAAAAAAACAAAAAAAACTGCAGGTTAAGATCCCAAACTTGTAGTTTAAAGGTGAAATTATATAAAATGTAATTCAAAACGAAGCTTTCTAAGAGATTACAAGTTTGCGAAGAAATTTATTTATTTATTTTATTTGATTGGTATTTTATGCCACACTCAAGAATACTATATTTCACTTATACGACAGCAGCCAGCATAATGGTGGGTGGATACCAGGCAGAGCCCAGCGGAAACCCACAACCATCTGTAGGTTGCTGACAGACCTCCCCATGTACGGCTGGAGAGGAAGCCGGCATGAGCTGTTTGCAAATAAAAGAAATTGTTATGAAAACATATCTCATTGGTAAGCCACCATACATGTATCTTTGTTCAATTTACTTGTTAGTTTTGTTCATAGATTCATGTATACATCTTGACTGGTTTGGGAGCCCAAGCAGTTTTTTGAAATAAAATCTTAAAATGGCTCCAAATATGGAGCTCATTGTAAAGCCAATATGAAGGAGAAATTTGAGCTGTATTTCAACACTATCTGGCGTCCTGCTTTTATACATGTAAGTGCTGTCATCGCAGTTTATAATTTGTTCACGATCGTGAGGGTGAAAACAACTGGAAGACTGACTTCTCCTCAATATTAAACATGTATCTACAGGAACAGGTACATGTGTATGTGTAATTACAACTACAACACATGCACATATATCAAAGACACAAGCATGTCGCAGCTTCTGTTGAAATATCAGTTGCAACTATAATACATGAACGTACAGATAACAAAAAAAATAACTATGTCATATTGAATACCCTAACAGCATGTTTAAAGCACACAGAGTAATAAGCCTTAGTACTAACATGACAAAAATACATGTACAAAGAAAGGAACGAAAATGAAGTCATAAAAGAAAAATGTGTGTGGTTTTACTGAAGTTCATGGGTTTAAGTATTATTTATTTATTATTTATCTGACTGATGTTTTACGCCGTACTCAAGAATATTTCACTTATACGACGGCGGCTAGCATTATGGTGGGAGGAAAACGGGCAGAGCCCGGGGGAAACCCACAACCATCCGCAGGTTGCTGGCAGACCTTCCCACTTACGGCCAGAGAGGAAGCCAGCATGAGCTGGACTTGAACTCACAGCGACCACATTGGTGAGAGGCCTCTGGGTCATTATGCTGCGCTAACCAACTGAGCCCCCATGGAGGCCCCTCATAGGTCTTGGAGACACGTTACATGTATTCTGATGAATCTAACACAGTAGAGATAGAGAAAATGGGAGATCTGGAAACATGACAATCCTGATTTCAACAGGACAAGTCTGGCTAAACTACTATGCTGAAGTACCAAGTCTTTCCAAGTATTATACACATGCTGATATCAGAATCCCTTTCTATTAATGAATTTGCTTTTCACTGCGTGCTTGAGAGTGCACACTGTACATGTAATTCAAATTCGTGGATTCCATCTATAATAAGCAATCAATGGTATTCGTGTTATTGTTGCAAAGTCTCAATGTCTTCCACCAATATGGAGTGCAAATCTGAACACGTACATTACAGGTAGGAAAGCTTGTCAGTGACTTGCCAAATGTTGTGTTGGTGGTTTTAAGGCAGAACTTCCGTTTTCTTCAGAAATAAAATCGACTGCTTCCGTACAAGTGGAAAATTGTACAGTATAACATTAACCATCACTCAAATTAATTTAAATACACTTCACCTGCAAACATATGATGGAAAAATTGGTGTGTACTGCTGTATTAGAGTGGATTTACGCGCCCACTTTGTTCCGCAAGCCACATGGTGGCAGGAAAATCTCAGAAATCGCTAAAAATAGACCTCACATGGCCGCAATGTTGAGCAACTACATGTAAGCCTACACGAATGTTCTGCTTCAAAATGGAGCAGTAGGAAGAAGGCTGCCACGGATGAGGAGCGTGTGGTGTGGAAAGCCTTCATGGCTATATTTATTTATTTATTTGATTGATGTTTTACGCCGTAATCAAGAATATTTCACTTATACGACGGCGACCAGCATTATGATGGAAGGACACTGTGAAGAGCCCAGGGGAAACCCATGGCCATCCGTAAGTTGCTGGCAAACGTTCCCACTTATGACTGGAGAGGAAGCCAGCATGAGCTGGACTTGAACTCACAGCAATCACATTGGTGAGAGGCCTCTGGGTTATTATGCTGCGCTAGCGCGCTAACCAACTCCTTCATGGCTATAATAAATCTATTCTAAAGCGTGTAGGGGCATATGGTGGCGGTGCAGTGGGTGCGGAAAACAGGTGTTTAGGTTGGTGTCTTTTGTGAATTGAAGTGAATAAAATATTAAGCGACAAATGCAAAAAACGTGTCCACGCTAAACAGGCTACTTGACATATTACTTCTCAGGTTGACAGGCTAAATTTGCGGGGTTACACTTGCAGGTTTCAATTAAATTGGCAAATGCTAGTTGAAGAATGTAACTCTATGTATAAACCAACACAAAGTGTTGGTAGAGTTACGGGGAGTAATTGCTTGTACTGTGTCGGATCGACAGTAAGCCATATTTATGCTGTAAAGCTGAACCTAATCGCGCTAAGTCGGAGCAGTAAAGTGTTGTATTTAGATTTGTAAATTAGCTTCCAAAACACATATGGGTATTTATTTACTTTAGACTAGGCGCACATTTGTCGTTCGGTGATGCTTTCAAAGGCCTGCATGCTTATCAATGCAGACCTATTTGTTATCTGTCCACCATCTACCCATAATCCGCCTGTTTAGGCACGACATACTCTCAGAGACCATACGTGAAACATGCATTCTGGAAGATGATATGTAGAGATGGTACTTGTGTTAATATTTCGTTGCCCACTGAAGCGTTTTGGCACGACTCACTTGGCACAACATATGAGATGAAGGGGCCTCCGTGGCTCAGTTGGTTAGCGCACTAGCGCAGCGTAATGACCCACGAGTCTCTCGCAAATGCCGTCGCTATGAGTTCAAGTCCATCTCATGCTGGCTTCCTCTCTGGTCGTACACGGGAAGGTCTGCCAGCAACCTGCGGATGGTCGTGGGTTTCCACCAGGCTGTGCCCGGTTTCCACCCACCATAATGCTGGCTGTCGTCGTATAAGTGAAATATTCTTGAGTACAGCATAATCAAACACCAATCAAATAAATAACTAAATCAAACATATGTGAGATGTGCATTCCAGCAGTAGCTGTGTAGCGAATCTATTAGAGCTAACAGTTACATGTTCAGTGAAGTGTGAGTGTGTTTATGAGTCTTGTCACAGGTATTACAATCTTGTGAACACACTCCTCTCCATTGCTCCCAAGCTGTGTCCAATTCCCAAGAATCACAACTAGACACGAGGAATCATGGGATACACTTTTTAAACTCATCGGCTAAACTCTACATGATTTACGGCAAAATTTTTGACCAGTCACATGATGCAAAAGGACTTTTTTGACAGCGACAGAAGAGTTTGGTCTTAAGACTTCCCTTGTGACAATTTAATACCATAAAACCACACACATTTTTCCAACTTCACACTTGGGGGACCAAAAAGAAAGATTTCCTACCTGGACTAAATCCCGAGTTTTGTGGAAATGGCAGTTCACTATCAAGCGATTGGAGTGAGGCCATCTGGAATGAGCTGGAATCGTCAACTGATGCTGATGGAGAGATGTTTATATGTTGGGGGGTTGATGATGTGGATAAATGTTGCGGTGAAAATGACACAGAGTTATCTCCCATAGATTGAGCAGGCTCGAGTCCTTGGTCAGAAGGTAGATCAGGATTAAAGTTCACGGTTGATGGTAAGTGCATGTTTGTCACAGGGTCATTGTCTTTAGCCTTACTGATAATAGAGATCAAGCTCTGATTGGCTGATTCGTCCTCTGTTGTGGACGGCAAAGTTTCTGAAAAACGACCCACTTTTGCTGGTGATTGGGAGAATGTGTGATATGATGATGCTGGTGTGTGTTCAGGTCCGTGTCTTTTGCGTGGCAGACTTGGATCAACACGATGTAAACTCACTGGGAACAACTCAGGGGTCTCTACGTCCGACTCCTCTTTTACAACAACAACGTCTGGCTCCAAGCGATCATCAGTCAATGAGTCATCAACATCATAAATCCTGTCATCTGTCCGAGAGACGGAACCTGAACCAGACATGTGAACATTTCCAGCGGATCGGCTTAAAGGATGATCATATGGGTAGTGATCTTCACGAACACAGGCAGGTTTTTCGTGACCTTTAAGCCAGCCTGGGTCAGGATTTTCCCCTGAGCAATCTGAAAAGAAAGTTCACTAGATGGTTACACTGTCTGTCTGTAGTGACCTCACTACACTATATACAAGATGGCTAAAGAATAATTCATAAAAAAACACAAAAAAGAATACTTTTATTTTAAAGTTCAAAAGGAAACAAATCATAAGAGTGTTTACATGTATATGAACTTTTGGGAGTTGTGGTAAGAAAACTCACTTTGACAAGAAATAGATGCATGTTTAATCATGGAAACATATAGGTTTTATTTATTTATTTGATTATTGTGTAATGCTAAACTGTCTACTCAAATATTTTCCACTTATATATGATGGCAGTCAGGTTTATGAGCAGAGGAAACTGAAATGCCCCGGTTAAACCCCTTTTCCACCCTGACGTACATATGTACACAAGTTTGAGTCACGCGAGCACCATTGGCAACTTATTGTCACCCAGGCACCAAAAACAAGGACAAATGGAGAACAGATGAATTCGCTGTCCATGGCCAGGTTTGAACCATGCCCTGGCTAATGCTTGAACATTTACTACAGATTTATCATCTCACCTAAGGATATAGCTCCCTTGGCCTTGTACTCTGCCAGTCTCAGGTCCAGCCATATTGCAAATTTGGACAAGATGACCGGCTCACTGCAGAGTTCTCCAATAATACAGGCAAATTTGTTCTGAACTCGCTCCAGTGACACACCCATTATTGGGTCTCCTCCGTCCCTTTTTAAAAACGCCAACAGTGTTAACTGGGAGGCTATCCTGTACAATGAAAATGAGAAGATGTTGATTATGCTAACAAACCCTACTTTTACTCACTTTTAACAGCAACACTGACTAAGCAACGCTATGATTTCCAACCACGACATCTCCATAGCTCACCTCTTCTGGTTCCTGTAGCCAGCGCATATCTTACCGTACAGATACAGTACTGCACCTCCCCTATTAATCCGCTAATGGATGGAGAGTTACAAAGTGAAAGCTAGCAAAAATGGACAGGTAACTTAGCTGTTTAACCACAAATTGTTGGTTTAATTTGACAGAAAAAAAGTACAGGCCTGCTGTTCAATAAAAGTGGGCCCCTCCACCATGTTCCCCTTCGAATTTTCAAAGCTTTCACTCTGTAACTTTCCCTCCATCAGCCAGCTTATAAGGGAGCCACATTACTTTGAAAACATGGTGGATGATGATTCTGACTTCTAGATTCAAAAGCCTGGATTACTGTTAAAACAGGTTTGATGACTCAGAACTTAGAAGAAGATTCAGTGCATACAAAACATTAAGACTGGCTATTGCAGTCAAATGAAACATTTCTGCGAGATGACACAGGGACATGTGCTGGGGCGAACCTACTCAGAAAAGTCTGATCCAAAGGACTACTGTCCGATGGATGTTCAAATCCAGCATGATCAACAAAAAAAATCTGTAAAAAGTCATAATCGCCTGCAGATAAATTCTTGTCATATATACATGTCCACAGAACATTGTACGACACTGAACAGGCTAAAGTATAAAGAGGAGGAAAGTTTTTACCAGGTCCACTCCATCAATGTACATGTAGCTGCATACATCACTAGGTTGATGGGTGAACACATCTTGGGGAATGTGCCCATAAGCAGACATTTGTAGTGTTCCTCTTGGATTGCATTTATAATAGTTTTATATTTTTGCAATTGGTTACATTGTATTTAGAGAATACATGTACATGTACTGGACTTAATTTTGCACCGTCTGAAATACAGTCAATTGTATTTTATGAAGTCCAGAAGTTCGACTGTGGATGACTTTTCAAATATTGACTTGACTTATTTAAACAATAAGGTTAACGGTCGCTCTCTTCAGATTGTTCACAACACAAGAGACACATGTACCTTGATTTTTTCTCCGTAGAAATGAGACTTCACCAGATTACCATTTAAAAACTGTGTAGGGCGATGTGAAGCGCAGATATTTCTATATGCATTTTACCACTTAGATGTTCATGGAGAGTTTCACTGACACATTTGAATTCCCAGGGGCATGATCAGAGGCTAAGCGAGCATGATTATAATGCGAAAAACCCATAGCACTGGCCAGTGTTTTCGGGCTGTAGTGCATGTCAGTAAAATTGATTTGAGGCCATGTGAAGTTTTTAATGTGTTTATAAGGCTTCTAGATTTGATGTGTTTACACAGCCTTCGCACATGTCCTACCACTTGTTTCTCTGTTTGGCATTTGATATCCTGGAGTGAAGCTAATTAAAATTATCAATTGCACGGTGATCACTGGCAAGGTTTTTGACAAGTTTTATAAGAAGTCGAATCAGCATTTCTGGGTCCTCGGGAGTGCACACAGATTTAAGCAAAACAGGGAAGGGGCACTCGCAGATTACCATGGCTAAAAGGTATGATATTCTTGACTTGTTAATGTCGCTGTTGAGTTGACAAACAGATACATATACAATCTAGCAACTATTGTAAAACAATCTGGTCCAGGGGATGGAATGTGATGTTTTCCTAGAGTAGTACGTTACTGATGCCAAACTAAAGCAAAACATTGAGCCAAAGTGTTGATGTTTATCTTCGCGTTTCTTTCTATCAAGGTAGGCCAATGACCGCACAATACATGGATTTTACTACAAGCATAAGTTTGATGGAGCGCTCCAAACGCTTCAGTGCAATCTCGCCTACTGCCAGGTTAAATCAGAGTGAAGTGGTTATGGTGGTAGGGCTAGACTTCTAAGACTAACCCTAGAATTGCACTAGGAGCTACAGCACAGTTAGCCCTGAAAGACTCCAACTCCTTTTCTAACACTGGCCTAGCGAGTCTTGACGCTTACAGTGTTGATTTTGTCCTCAACGCAGGTCCAGGCCGATTGTCTTCGTTATTGAACAAGTCTCGCGTAAATAAAAGACAGCAGCCTAAAGACCACTATATGCCCTACTCATTTTAGAATGGATTTATTATACCACTACACACGCACATCGGCCACGGATGCCATCTTCCCACTGCTCCACTATGAAGCAGGACATGCATGTAGTCGCTCAACAAAGCATCCGTGCCTGCGGAACGTGTACAGTGGAAGCCTTCATAAATCTATTCTAAAGTGAGTAGGGACAAATGGTGGTGATGTGGTGAACACTAAAAGCAGGTCTTTAGGTTGGTGTCTTTTATTTGCATGAGACTTGTTCGATAACAAACACAATCGGCCTGGACCTATGCTGAGTACAAAATTAACACTGTAAGTGTCACTGTCAAGGCTCCAATGATGCTAGGCCAATATAAGAAAAGGAGTTGAAGTCTTTTGGGTTACAGTACTAATTTGAAATGTGAGAAGTTGGGTCAGCCTAAAATCCGGTTTGAGCTTCGGTGTGTCGAAATGAGACCAGTTAGCCAAGGATCTTGGCTGTCATCTTTTAATATGGGGTTAGGCGTAGATGACAGCCAAGAAGTCTTCCAGGTTAAAATATTGTTTTCTAAGAGCAGGGTGAAGAAACGCTGAGAAACAAAAATCTGTGCAAAATACAATACATGCATTAACCGCCAAAATTCCGATAAATTATGTTCACCAAGACATTCTCTGTTCCTCTGCCAATTTTTTCCACATTCTGTACCCTTTATGACCAGTGAATCCAAGATAATTCACAGCTGTGACTTACACTCACATGCTGTGTCGACATCATGACTTAATAAATCGGGTTGTTGCTGCTTGCGCATGCATGGTTGACCTTTCACAGTGTTAAGTTTTGATCAACTGGCTGTCAGTTCTAACAGACAGAAAGCCAATTGAGCACAATAACGGACCCCACAGTTTGTGCAAACTGTCAAATTAACTTTGCAGTGAAAAATGGGGGGGGGGGGGGGGGGGGGTTCGCCATTTGTTCCATTCCAAATTTGAAGGAAAGGTCAACCGCTGTCACGCATGCACCCCTCGCTGACCCAGATTTTTAAAAAATGGCAGCGCGCATATCAGCCTATTTTTGACTTCTAAGATTTACAGGAGAATGGTGATGTAAAGCCAAGTAGTGATTGTTGCAAAATGCGCATAAATATATTAACTTTCAGAATTGCCGTGCTTTATGTGTATTTAGGACGAATCTAACGTAAACGAATCAGAAATGAATGAGGGGTTAGCTCTATGTAAGCATTATTGGGGAAATCGGGTCCACATAGCTCTTGGGCTAAGGGTGGCCAGCGGTCACCGCGTATCAGATATATAAGCCACCCTTAGACCAAGGTTTCAGGCTAACATCCAGTCAAGGCATTGTTCGCTACTCACTGTCGTTTGGCCACAATGCCCAGATCGAATCTCAGATCGGTAGACGCGAGCTCAGGCCTGCTTTTAGGCTGAGAAATAGTAACGGTGACTTGTTGCCTAGGTGGACAAGTCTACAATGAGCAGCATAAAAATGTCCTAAGTGCGAGACTATCATGCAATTGATGCCCACTTCTAGGCCTTGGTTCTATATCTTGGACTTTTACGTACATTATAAAACACACAAATTTTGAAATCTGAAAGTCAAATAAAAGATACATTGCAAAATTCGGTCGAATCTTACCCAAAATGTATGTCCTTTGCTGTTTCAGGAAGTAATGGCGTTGTTTATCTCCAAACCGAGAGAGCGCCATGCAGGGAGCATTCATTAATTTTATTGGTCAAATGTCATTGCTGGTCATTTGTAATTTTGATAACACGAAAGAACCAAGATAGGTTTGACAAACGGAAATATATAGCAGTATATTTCCTTAAATCAATTTGAGACAGATTTTTTGTCTTTCTTCTGAATAAGTTATCCAGTTAAGAATAGACCTAAATTAAGCAACAGGTTGACTATATCGGGGGGGTGGGGTGGGGGGGGGGGGCTATGCCTATATACACTGTACTTATGACTACTACAGAGAGGAAAAAACAAAATAAATAATAATGAAAAATTAATACAAGATAACGAACCGTCCCAAAAAAGAAGAAGAAGGAAAAGAAAAAAAACGTGTACATAGCATACTAAACTTGGGATGAGACGCTGGTTTAATATTAAATCCTTCCTCGCACATTCCCGAACGAGCTATAGGCTCGATATGGCGACGATTTCAATAGGAATATTAACTACAGCAGTTGCTAATTAGGGGAGGAGTGGTCATTTTGATTAATTAACTAAACGCCTTACTGTTCATACAAGAAATACATGATATCAAACCTTGTTTTAAGAAATATTTAGACGCTTTAATCAATTAATGAGTATAAAAACAACTTGAACCCAATGATCGTTACCAGGGGACGTGGACTGGGCAATCCATAACATTGGCATACACTCAAAAGCTCTAAAAATAACACGGATCATCGTTATACATCGTTATGCTTATTACAATACATCTACATATTAGGACATAGGGCGCACTGCATGAAGTGTTTTTCCTGGGGTTCTTTTTTTCAGTGTGTTTTGTACTCTATAGTTGAAATAACTTGATCTTCATTTGTAGATGATTTTATCTGCTTGGTTAGTAATTTTTTTCCTGTAATACACTTACCTAAACACCGATTTATCAGTCAATCACTGAAACAGTGAATCACTGAAACAGTTGAACACTGAACATCCCTGTTCGCCATGGCACACTGATTTGACACGCTTGACATGTCGTGCCGGCCTAACAATGCCTACTCTGGACACCATGAGTACCCACCTGGTCGTGATTTCAGCCGTATTTATGAAGTTATCTATGGGTTTTTAGAGGTACTTAACAATTTTTCAGTCATATGAAAACGATGAGTCATTAGGTACGTGTATATATATACTGTGTCTCCTCATGGCAAGGCGAGTCCATGCCGCCAAAGTGCTGCCGCCACTGAAGTATCATGCCCAGGCATGACACCTCACTCATTAACATTATACTGATCACGGGCCAACCAGTCGTTGTTTCCTTGCTCTAACCTCTTAGTGTTGAGCACCAAGCAAGGCAGCAACAAGTATCACTTTTAAAGTTTTGATCCCAGGTTTCCTGAGTTCGAGACGGGCGCTCCAATCATCAACTAAACCGGCCAACTGCACAAATTTTGTTGTTTTTTGTTTTGTACTATATACTTGAAATAACTCTTGCCCCGGATTTGTTTATTTGTTTATCTGTTTGCTCTCTATTTTCGCCTTTAATACACTGCTCTTAGCACCAAAATATCGATCAATCACACAATCAATTAAACAACCCTTTATGCCATCTACAAGTCGTCGTGCTACCCACACATCGGCTTGTGTACAATACTCACTCTGGACAGTGTGAGAACCCACTTGGTGATTTTTGCCGAGATTTGTCACATGGTATGGTCAGGTGATTTATACACCTGGGCCCAGTTTCACTAAGCGGTGTACGACATTTTTTATCGTACATAAATCGCACGATATTTTGTACGTAATTATCACTGTATCATTATGCTATATGTGCGATTATCGCACATGTACAATATCTTTGTTAAACTGGGCTCAGTTTACGTAATTGATTGCTGTATAACGCCATACTCAAGACTTGTTCACTTACTCGGTGAAGGTAACTTTATTGGTGGGTAAAACCGAAACCATCTGGCAAGTGACTTACGAACTTCCCAACGTTCCATTCGACTCCAGACTGAATAGGATAAGTGACGCTTGGAAATAGGACTCACAACAAATGGTCCACGGGAGAAAAATGAACAACGCCTTTTCAAGTTTTTAAACGTATAAATATAAAAAGGTAAATATTTTTTTTACTTTCTGAAACATGAAACAATACAACACTATAGTCTTTACCAAAAACACACAATAAATCAAGAGCGTGTGAGAACAAGATGCATGGTCATATGCTTAGAAAATACCCGACCTTTCCCATGCTCCTAAACTAAAATGTTACTGTACACCAATCAATACACCTCCCGTATGTAAACATTTAGAAAACAAAAATGTAAACTGTGAACGAACAAACATTTACTATAAAGCACAAATGCAGCTCAGCATAGCACCAAACAATTTAGGACAAAATACCTGTGCATTAATAAAGAATTTTAAGAAAGTTAAATACATTTTGAGATTTTTTTGTGTATTTATCTTAGATCCCGATATTTTCGGCAGAAAAAGAAACATCACTACACGCACATAATAACTCAGTTGAACACCAAATACCTTCAGTGACAGATAAGTCCTGTTCAACGTCGACAAACTGGTCAGACTATAGTCAGGATCAAATGTCGATCTGTTGATCTCTGTCACTGTTCTCTCTGATATATTGGCTATAAACTGGTCATACTATAGTCCGGATCAATTGTCAGTCCTTCAATCTCTGTAACTGTTCCCACAGGAATATCAGATCATACTATAGTCAAGATCAAACGCCAGTCCTTTCGTCTTTGTAAGTGTTCAATCTGACATACTGGCTACAAACTGGTCATACCCTATAGTCCGGATCAAACGCCGGTTCGTCCATCTGTGTAAACGTTCCATCTGACATACTGGCTACAAATTGGTCATACTATAGTCACGATCAAACGCCGGTTCGTCATCTGTGTAAACGTTCCACTTAACATACTGGCTACAAACTGGTCATACCATAGTCAGGATCCAAAGCCGGTCCGTCCATCTGTGTAAACGTTCCAATTATTAATTCTCTCTGACATGTACATTGGCTATAAACTGGTCACAATACAGTCCGGATCAAACGTACATGTAGGAACGTCCGTTCTCTCTGACATACCGCGGCTACAAAGTGGTCATACTATAACCCGAATCATACACCTGTCCATCGGTCTCTGCGGACGCCTCTAATCCATGAACTCTCCTCATGTGCCTGTTCAGGTGATCTTTGCGGCTGAAAGTCCCCGCACAAATACTACACGGGAACTTGGGTGGGGCAGGCATGTGTATCATCATGATATGCCGCTTGAGGTGCGCATTACGACTGAACTGTTTACCACATTCCGTGCAGAGCCTGCCAGTGACATCAGGAACCGGACTTGGAGCCATGGGGAAATCTACAACATAGAACATACGTTGTGTTTTATTATCATATAAGGTTTAATACTTAGCAGAATATCCTCTCAAAAAATTAATCTGTTAAATTCAACAAAGACATTTTTGTTTGAGTGATGCTAGAATCTATTTTGTTATTGCAGCAGGTGTTTCTGTCAAATATAAAGCACGTATTGTATGAATTCAACATAAAGATGTCTACTAGACTAACAGGATATCATGGTGAAATTGACAGAATATTATATTATAATAACAGAGCATATTCTGGCAGCACTCAAACAACAGACTGTCTCTCAAAATTAACAGTTTATTTTTCTTCTAGTGTAAGGATTAACATTCCTAAAACTACAAGAAAACATTTCCACGATACGTCCGTATACTGCCTAAGAGGCATCAAATCATAATCACTCATTCCTTCGAAGAAAAAAGTTCGGCCGGTTTCCAAATATTCCGTATAAACGTGGTGTTTTAAGGCGTTATATAAGTTTACAGTGCACATGCTGTCTTGTGAAAAGCTAGCTGGGAAATGCAAAATACCACACTGGGAGAAGATATTCTGTACAAAGCAGTCTCTTAAACAATCATGGGTCTGCCATCAACCTGCGGATGATCGTGGGTTTTCCCCGGGCTCTGCCCGGTTTCCTTCCACCATAATGCTGGCCGCCGTCGTAAAAGTGAAATATTCTTGAGTACGGCGTAAAACACCAATCAAATAAATAAATAAATTAATTAATTAATGAACAAACACTCAAGCATGCTGTAAATGCATGTTCTTTGTCCATATTATAAACCTCTCCCATGTTTCCATCTATAGCTGATCTAGAATTTTCAACTGCATGGTAATGTATATGATGTCAAGAAAAGTTGGTCTACATCCTAGCATGAAATGTTCTTCCAAAAATGCATCTATATAAGCGTACATTCGTATACCAGCCGTCAACCAAACTGGGTGTTCCGGGTAAATATTCCCTAGATGAATTGTGAAATTGACTTTCAATACATACCATCCAAAAACTAAGAAAGTATCTCAACCGAGAAATTAGGACGGGTCCATGCAAAGGGAGGCAATCAACAGTTTTCAATGACGGAATGACGTCAGCAATGTTCTTTGCGAATGGATTAAATCA